>NW_010318250.1:0-19629 GCF_000700745.2 Antrostomus carolinensis
AACACAAAGTCCTTCAACTTCTAGTGACAAACTAAAACATCAGTGTGTTATCAAAGCTTTTCTCCTACCAAATCCCAGCTGAACCCAAACCCCAGCACTGTTCCAGCTGCTGAACAGAACCAACTCTGGCCCAGCTCACACCAGGACACCCAGGGTGGGGGCTCCTCACCCGCAGAGCTGCCCCGGTTCCTCCATGGCAGTAACCGAATGAACCGGCCCTGTCTCTGCTAAAAGCATTATTAAGACAAGTTATTTTCAGTCATGTTCATGCAGCACCCAGCACTATGGGATCCCTGCCCACACCGGGGCTCCCCCCAGAGCTGTCACAGCATTAAAGAGAGGAAGAAATTGGAGCGACACAGTTCCTGGGTGAGACTGATCCTGGGTCCTTGCTGGTTAATAGGTATCTGAACCAGCAGGTGTGAAGATGAGGGTCTGGCATTATGGGAATGTTGTCATGATTTCTTGGCATTTCAGATTTGTGGTGACAATGAAAAATGGCAAGTGATTTGGCTGGGAAGACTTTGAGAAGCGGTGAGTTTCCATCACTCCAGTTAGGAAGCTGTGATTCGCCTGTCCTGCCTGTGTTTATGGACAGGACACTGTCTGTTCCCACAGTGGTCACTGTGACGTTAGGGCAGAGACAAGAAGGGCAGCAGTAGGAGAAACCGGAGCAAAAAAAACCAACCAAAAAACCTTAAGGGCATTTAACTTCTATTTATGAAGTAGACTGGAGGGATTTAAGATAATTAATGCAGCAGAGCAGGAAAGCTGAGGAGATCTTGCTCTTCCTCTCAAGTATCTTTCTTTGAAGTGTCCCAAGACACCTGAAAGCACTCGCCAGCACAAACCGCGTCGTCTCTGGCGTGGGGAGGAAGGCAGCGCTGGGTGATGCTCTGTCTCGCTGAGGAAGCGTTCCCATGGGACAGCACTCAAAGATAAACCAGCTGTCAGGACCAGGTTTGGGGTGCTGGGTGGGGTGCAGGGGAGCCCAGGCTCTTCAGAGCTGCTCTCAGACACTTATCTCTGGACTTTGGGGGCTGCTGGTTAACGCGTCCTACTTCTACCCGGCACGGCTGTTAAAAGCTGCTTTGAAGTAGCTGGATTTTGACTTTGATTTAAAACAAGGAAACAGAAAATAAATGAGGAGCAGGAGTGAGCTCAGGCTTTACCTCATCTCGGGGCTCTGGGGTGTAACTGGGCTCCAAGCCATGCTGAGGGCACGGGGTGAAGAGGATGAGCTGTGATCCCCAAGGGGAAGGGAAGGGACGGGTGGCTTTCCGGAGCTGGCCCACTGAGAGAACAATCATTCTGTTTAAACAGAGGTTTTGTAGCTTCTGGGGATTTTTTGTGCTATCCTGAAAATGCGTTAAGCCTGCGCTGCTCAGAACAGAGATTTGTTCTTCGCAAGCAAAAACCGTCGGGGATTTTTTGCCTCCGTCACCTCACAGGCTCCAAACTCGTCTTTAGGCTTTTCTGTCAGTCCCCTGTGAGCAGTGAAATTAAAATAACTTACAGTATGAGGTGAAACACCTTATTTGCAGTGCCTGGGCAAGTCGTTGGAGTAGCTTTGCATCTTTCTCTGCGAGTTTATCGTGTCTGTCACCTACTGAAGGGGGTTCAGTTGCTGTTTTGCAGGAGGCTCTGTTGACTGTGTGTTATTGACATATTCTCAGCTTAAAACCATTACCCCGTTAAAGCCCTGGATTTAGAAACTAATTACAAGACATTAATAGCTAAGCCCTAAGAGCTAAGTCATGCAAATATTGCTATCTGTAAAGTTGAATATACAACAACTGTTTGAACTGCTGACTTAGTAACTGGAGTCTAAAAGCAATCTGTGAAGGTGGCAATAAATCTGAGCACAATCCTCCGCAATTGTTTTCTAATGTGGCTGTGAAATTAATGGCACAGTTGTTATGAAAGTCCTATCAGGGAACGTGGCTATTTTTTTCCCCAAGTAGGTTAATTATCGCTAATGTAATTATTTTTGTACTGATTTTCATTTTAATCAAACATTGCATGAAACAATTCCGTTCAGAACAAATAGTTTATTACAGAAATGTTTGTGGTAGTGAGAAAAAAAAGCAGCGATGTTTAAATTATCCACGTATATTGAGTTACTTTATTCATTAAAATGAACAATTACGTTAGGCCTTATGAGACCGACTAAGCATTTCTTGTTAATGTTTGTTCTGTAGTGAACATAATGAGAATTTATATCGGGAATGGAGCCCATCCCTCTAGCTCGAGGCCTTTATAAAGCGTAGGATATGTAGGAGCTGGGAAAGCTCAGGGATGACAAGAGTTAGAGGTAACCTCTAGCCAAGGCATCATTACCCTGTGCTTGTGGAGAAGGCCCTGGATCCAGGAGGGGGATTTTTATTTTCTGTTGTTTAGGGTTTTGGGGTTGTTTTTTTTTTCATCTGCATTGTGGTGGTAGGACAAAACAGAGTGTCCCACTGTAACATAGTGGCTCCAGTAGATCCAAGTACCACGGATCACAGCCAACTTTTACATTCTTCAGCAGTTGTTTTGAACATCCTACAACGAACCAGTTGTGGGGTTTCCCCCCATTTTTATCAGATGAAATCATCGGTGGATGAACTCTAACAGCACCAGTCTGCACATTATACAGGTGAAGATGTGCCACTTAACGTGGTGATAAGTGGATGATGGGCAGACACGTGATTTTTTTCAAGACATCAGATTTGTCTGCAGCCTCTAGTGCAGTCTGGGGTTTGCATCCTCCCCAAATCTGGCAGAGCTGTAAGGGAGGAGTTCACCGTGTCCCTCGGTACCTACTTGGCCAGGTGCTAAGCTCAAGATGTGACGTTGTTGGGTAGCTGTGAGTACAGTGTGTCTGGCTACATCTGTAAGTGGTGTCGGTTGGAAAAAATAAATTCCCTAATTCTTTGTGTGCTATCTCTATATGCAACTGAAATGGAATATTCTACATAAAAATACAGCATTTATATTAATTGCAAGAGTACTTTCTCACAATTTATGAAATGGTTCGCTTACTGATTTCTAGATTATGACTAGCATTGTCAGGTAATGGCTTTTTGATTAGAGTTTATTCTATTTGTTTATAGAAGTGTAGGATTTGTAAGTACATAGCACCATTCCTCCATGGATCTCGGAAATTTCTGTAGGTCTTTGTTATAAATATGATTGACAGCACCTCCAGCTTACAGATAGGGAAATGGGAGAAAAACAAAAATACATTAAGTGCCTTGCCCAAGTTGATCAAATCGACCTGGGGCAGGGTCAGCAAAAGAGCATGAACCTCCTGAATCCTGGATCTGCCTTTTCTCTAGTTAATCTTGTCATCTGTGGTTTTAGTAGATGTGATTTGCTTACAAATCTTGGTGTGCAAAGTTGGTTGCACATTGAAACAACTGTTTTGGAAATTGTCACCCTCAAAACCACTTTTACTTCTGTCCTTTAAAATCAGGATTTAATATGCAAGAAGTTTAGACTTTTGATGGCAGTTTGGTGCTCCTGTGGGTTGCCACCAGCCAGAGCTTGGGCAGGAGCTGGCAGTGGGCTCCACTGTGACCACGTCCCATGGGCACATTAAGGAAGAAGAAAGCAAACCAGCGCTGTGCTTCCTGCCTCTGAATGAAATGCTCTGCTGCTTTGTTTTTGTTGAAGGTCCTCTTAGAGTACTCGTGGATAAAAGGAATCCTGGCTGATTTATCAGGATTTTACGATCCTGAGCCTGAAACTCTGAACTCAACGATATCTTTAAGTAAGCAGTTTCCAGTTCATAGCGACTAGAAGTACTGGGAGAAAGCCAATGAATATAAGCCAGTTTAGATTTATATAAATGCAATAAATGGCTGGATATAACAGTTACTTGCCACAACAGAAGTCTTTTTTAGATCCATGTTTCCAAAGGTAGATTATTTGAAGGAAACTGCAGAAAAGAGGGACAGAAAAAAAGTACACCAGGCACAATTATTTGATCCTAACTCTGCCAAAGACAGAGATGAACATTTTATTGCATTTGTTTGTATTTCTGAAAGGAGTTATGGAACAATAATTAATTTTAAAGATAAAAAAATGTTTCAAAAATATTATTTTCTGTGTGGGGAAAGTGTCTCCAGCTTGACTCAGCTCCTCATCTCCCCATGCCAGGCGCTGGTGCCAGGTGGCTTATCTGACAGGCGCTTTTCATCATTAATTTTCTTGCCAGAAGCAGCAGAACGCTGCAAATCTTTCTGAGGCCGGTGATACAGAGTTATCACGGTGTCGTCCCAGGAGACCAGAAAAAAGGACTTTCCATAATTTTGCCTGATCTTCTGTTTATCTCTTTACACACAGTGTCTGTGCAGAGTAAAGTACCTTTAGGCTGTCCCAACTACCCATCAGTGCCATGGAATATGTTTGAGAATATGGAAATTCATCCTTTTATAGTCATACCGGGGGGGTGGGGATATGATAACACATTAATAATTCTGTGGTTCTGTGAGATATTAGCGTGCAGAAAATTGGTGTGAATCCTTTCATCACTGGGTCAAAATCCCTGCAGTTAGGATGCCTTTCTCATTTCATGTCAATGCACACGGTAAAAAGGGTGTCAAGAAACTTCTGTGTTTCATGGTTCTGATGGAAAATTGAGGCTCCAGGCTGGACCCGTGTGTCTGACACAGGTGAGTTACGGTTACCCTGTCTCCGTCTGCTTTTTAAAAGGGCAAGATATGAGTTGGCAATTAAGACTAAAAGAAGAAAGTTGGTTTCTTAAGAAATTGTCATGAAATTTTCCACACCTGCTTTGTGGGTTGGAAACCTTGGCCCTGCTTCTCGTTCCTCACCATCTCCGTGGTTCTCTTTCCTGCTAACACCTTTTGTCACGTCACTGTCAGGCATACGCACAGCCCAGGAATTCAACTCCAGGTTGTAAAGGGCTTGCCAGCCTTTACTAGTTGGAGCAGTGACTGATTTGAGCACAGAAATGTATTTCCTGGCTCCTTGTACGAGTTTCCAGTGAGACCAAACTATGATTTACCAGTACAGTTGTAAGCTGCGTACCTTCAGCACAGCGCATTATGAAAGAAAATTCATGGATTTTTTATTTATTTATTTTTTTCAGAATAAAATGTGAATATTGGAGGTTAATAAAGTTTCTCAAGCAGTGGCAGACCTCTAGAATATCTGTTATTGAGGAGTTATTTTTATAACATTCACAGCAGAGACCCTTGGTAGTGCAGTATTTGGGCAGTGTGTGACTTTAAGGTGGGTTTGTTGTTTTTTTTTCAAATATATGAAATGAAGATGATACAGGATCTGTTTTGAATTAAATTAAAAATGTGCAACTTAATCCTTCAACTGAAGACTTGCGAACCCCAGTCTTCCTGTCTATGTTATTAATCAAGGCAGCTGATTCCAGAAACTCATCTTCGAATTTTTTACTTGTAGGAAAAATAGTGGAGCTTGTAAGGACTTAAGTAACCTAAAAAAAAAAAAGCTGAAGCCACTGAAATTTTGCTGTTTTGCTTGGCAGCTGAGTGGGTAATTGGTGCAATGAATTTGCACTGGGACTGCCAGGACCTTCCCAGTGGTTCCAGTCTGGACTGTCTCGGGGGGGCTCCAATGTTAAACCTTCCTTGTTCTTGGAAACTGGTTAGTGGCTTTAATCTGGAATATTTCCAAATGGTTTGTAAATCTAATTTTCTGCAGTACATGGGAGCTTTTGTGCACATACTTTGGAGTTTAGGTTTCCTGAGACTGCAGAACAAGTGAACCTTTCCATTGATAATTTGCATTCCCAGAAGCATGTGTGGTATTTCAAAAGCAGACGGTCACTTTGAAATGAAATATTAGCTAATTACTGCATTTTCCATTGATGACTATTTTTTTTTTGTCCCTCTCATTTCTTACATGGCTCATATTGCAGATCTTGCCACGTTCTCACTGATTCCATGCCCTATATAAGACACATTTCCACCTCATTAATAGATGAACCTGCTCAGTAGTGGTTTCAAGAAGGGAAGCCTCTTGTTCTGGTCTTGGTAAGAAGCCCTGAGCTCTAGATGTGTGGAAAGCAGTTCCATGAGCACAACTCCTGCCTTCCCTGGTGCCATTACAATGTTCTTACTAATTTTCATGAAAGAAGGAAGAGGTTTACACTCTGCTGTTTTATCTGATGCTGTGTGTCATTCCACCAGAATTAACTACTAATAAAAATGAAGGTGGTAAATGCAGTCGTGCATTAGAGCCCCACGTGGAGACACTAGTGTGTGTGCTTCCTGGTGCTTTTCCAGGAGTCTACCACGCATAAAGTTCATCCATTTCTTTTCTCTCTGTTGTAGGTTCCCCCTTGGTCGTCCCCTCTTCCATTCCCACTCCCGTTGTCTGACAGTGATATCTGACTAACCAACCTCTTTCTATTTCACGTGTCTTGTAGATTGATGACATGCAGTGGGGCAAAGGGGTGCGTGAAGTCCCGTCCTCGGTCTGCAGCCTGCCTTGCAAGCCAGGAGAGAGGAAGAAGATGGTGAAGGGGATGCCGTGCTGCTGGCACTGCGAGCTCTGTGACGGCTATCAGTACCAGGCTGACGAGGTGACTTGTCTGCTCTGCTCATACAACGAACGGCCCAACGAGAACCGAACAGGATGCCGTTCCATACCCATCGTCAAGCTGGAGTGGCACTCGCCCTGGGCTGTGATACCCGTCTTCTTGGCCATGTTGGGAATTATTGCCACCATTTTTGTCATGGCAACGTTCATCAGATACAACGACACTCCCATTGTCCGGGCTTCTGGGAGGGAACTCAGCTACGTCCTGTTAACAGGGATATTTCTGTGCTACATCATCACGTTTCTGATGATCGCCAAACCAAACGTCGCAGTGTGCTCCTTCCGCCGTATCTTCTTGGGCCTGGGGATGTGCATCAGCTATGCAGCCCTGTTAACTAAAACAAACCGCATCTACCGCATCTTTGAACAGGGCAAAAAGTCAGTGACAGCACCTCGGCTCATAAGCCCCACGTCGCAGCTGGCGATCACCTCGAGTTTGATATCTGTTCAACTTCTAGGTGTCTTTATTTGGTTTGCAGTTGACCCACCCAACATTATCATAGATTATGATGAGCAGAAAACTATGAACCCTGACCAAGCCAGAGGAGTTCTCAAATGTGACATTACGGATCTACAAATCATTTGTTCCTTGGGTTATAGCATCCTTCTAATGGTGACGTGTACTGTGTATGCCATCAAGACTCGGGGTGTCCCAGAGAATTTTAATGAAGCTAAACCCATTGGATTCACTATGTACACTACCTGTATAGTATGGCTTGCCTTCATTCCTATATTTTTTGGCACTGCCCAGTCAGCCGAAAAGGTAGGTGCAAATGAACAAACGTGCATCTGATGTACCAGGATTCATTACAATTATAAGTTACATCCTGATGTTCATCTTTACATAGATTTTTAAATCTATCCAGTTAGCTCATGACTGAGACATGCAAGGCAGCACTGTTTTCCTCCTCCACTCAGCTGGTGGGCTCTTCATTTGATAAACTGGCAAATGATCAATAGCAATCATATTAGCCATTGGTTTTATTGTTGCATCCATTTCAATTGTATCTTTTCAGTAGGACGAGTGGGAATTAGCTGTCATATTGTCCAGAAAGAGGCATCTTTTAACTGCATCATTTTGAATACAAGATATTAAGTTAAAAAAAAAAACAACTGTCAAAAAAGGATCTACTTGACTTCTGTGCATCTGGAGCTCAGCAGTGAGGGCAGTGCCTAGTCTGACGAGTGCTCTGCTTCACAAATAGCAGCCTCGGGGCACATTTACACCACAGGGTAAATCATAAATCACAGAATCATGGAATAGTCTGGGTTGAAAGGGACATTAAAGTTCATCTAGTTCCAACCCCCCTGCCATGAGCAGGGACGTACAAATAGTCTGTCCTGAGCTCCAGCTGCTGAGACTAACCTGACACCACTATCTATATTGGTTATTTTTAAACCAGCCCAGGTAGGCTTGCCCTATAGCTCATGGCAAGGGTATGGCTGGGACCAGCAGCTAGCAGGGATCCAACCCCAGCATGTCGCAGCTGCTGCTGGGACAGTTTAGGTACAAGGGTTTGCAACTTCTACTCTGTCTCACAGAAAGTAAGAAGGAGAACGTCACTCCCTCTTCCCACTGCATTTATTGATAGGGATGGTGGCCTTGGAGAAAGAAGGCAATAAACAGCCAGAGGACAATCTGATTAATTTTCCAAAACATCAGAAGGTACATTGGCAAGAAAAAACCTTCTCAGATTTGCACTTAAAATATTTAAAAAGAGAGAATTGTAGTTGTTCTGTGTGTTTTGAGGAGGCAGAGGTGAAAAATGGATCTGCTATTGCAATGTGTAGGGTTAATCAAACTGGGAGTGACAGAGCATTGTGACTTCAGTTACCTCCTGGGTCCTGGGCCCCTTCTGATCGTTCCTGTCCCTGCCCAAGTGGCTCCAGCTAATGCCTGGTGAGGGAGATCTGCTTTTACTTCTCTTTGAACCTTGGTTGGGGAGAGCTGTAATTTCAGAGTGATTTGGCAAACACCTGCAAGCCTGGTCTTTAGGGAGAAATGAAAATATGAGGTTGTGCTGAACTGCTGTCGGACTGTTTTTCCCTCCCCAGCCCTGACCCCATCTGCTTCCCCAGCATCCTCCAGCTGAATCAAGGCACCATTTACCTCCCTCAAATGCTCTCCCAGAGATCTTGCATGGCTTTAGTAGCACACTCACAGTTATCCCCACTTAACTGAACCCAAACTTCCCTGTGCAGGAAAGACCTTTGGCTTCTTGCTAATTTTTTTTGTCCCCTCTATCTTGATGTAACGTTTTTCTTTAACACAAGACTCAGACACGCTCACTGCTGTCAATAAAATTATTGCATCTTTTAAATGAGTGAGCAAATTTCATGTCCCAGCTAACACATCTGATGTTGTGCCAGGGATATTATCTCCAAATTTGCAGTTGTTAAACTGACGTGTTAGTGAAGTAAGAAGGCAGGAGACAGCAGTGTCGTCCGGGCAGGTCTGTGCTGTGGCTGTGAGTCTCCTCCAGAGGAAGGTGCCTGCACCAGAGCTTTGGTCTTTGCTGTTCCAGAAGTTGTTTGTACAGAGATTTGTGATTGTTTGGCCTCAGTTGGCCGGTGGAAGAGCAGGTCACCAGGGGGAAGCAGAGGTGATGGAGGTTTGCACATATCATCTCACCTCTGCAATGGGCTTTATGGGCAGCCGCTGCATCCCTAAAAGGAATTTGTTTCAACTGGAAAGGAGGTCTGCCAAGTCTCAGAAACGCTTCAAACACCTCTGCTCTCCCTGCCGAGGGAGAGATAAGGAGCAGCCTAAGCGGCTTTAACCACAGTTGGGCCCGTTTGTAGCAGTGGTGGGATGCAGGGAGCGTGGCAAAGCTTTTGTGCTCCCTGCCTGGGAAGGCTTCAGGCCCGCGGGTGACCAAGATGAAGTGCTTTAAATTATTGTCTGCAGTGATTTAACCAGGTGATAGAAAGACCCAAAGAATTTCAAAGGCTGCTGCCAGCATTGAAAACCATTTAGTAGCAAAAGCTTTAGGTTTCCATGTAGTCACAGAGCTGAATCACCCTGTAGTTCTTTGAAAGCGTAAGATTATTGTACAAATTCGTGTAGGACAGCAGAAGGGAAGATGATTAACCGGATTTCACACAGAGCACAGAAGAGGGAACTGGGCAAAGTAAACAGCCCTTCGCTTTGCTGTGCTCCAGCCAAGGGGAACATCCCACGTCGCTGAGCAGAGCCAGCGGCTCCGGCTGCTTCTGCTTGTGGCAGAGGGGCCCTGGGGACAGGGGACAGCAGCGTCCGCTGGCTGCCACAGCCCAAATCCTCACGTGCTGCTGGGGCTCATCGCAATTCCTTGGATAGAAAACTGCTGTGTTTTGTCCAACAAACCGCCTGGTGTGATGCCTGTGCAATGGGCATGGATGCAACATAGAATCCCAGACTGGTTTGGGTTGGGAGGGACCTTAAAGCTCATCCAGTCCCAACCCCCCTGCCATCAGCAGGGACACCTTCCACTAGACCAGGTTGCTCAAAGCCTCATCCAGCCTGGCCTGGAACACTTCCAGGGAGGAGCAGCCACAGCTTCTCTGGGCAACCTGGGCCAGTGTCTCACCACCCTCTGGGTGAAAAATCTCCTCCTAATATCCAATTTCAATGACCACACTTAGGTATAGTCCCTCGGGATGGACCATCTTGATCCACCAGCCTCTAGCTGACTATAGCGTGTTCAACTCGTATCAAACCCAAGGGCTGTACCTGTGGCTTTGCTGCTGAGGTGTCAACCCCATCTGCTCTACACAGATCAGGCTGCAGTAGCTTTGCTGCTTTGCTTTCTTTCCTGTCTCTCTTTTTTTTATTTTTTTTATTTTTTGAGTGGGGGTGAGGGGATTGTACTTTATTTGCGATTGCTAGTGATTTCCTGTCAGATATTTTCCCAGGAAAATATTGTGCTTAAGCTTAGCCACACAGGTCTTTGCTGAAATGGAAATTGCACCTGCTGAAAATCTCATGCAACACAATCTTTTAAACTGAGAAATGGTGTTATATATAATGTTGTGATTTTCATTGTATGGATTTATTTTATTTTATCAATAAATACAAGCATAATGTTGTTTGTTAGAAAGCATATTGAAAATACCTGCCTTGTTCAGTGTAGAAAATAACAACAACAAAAAAGAAGTATGCTGCAAGTCATTCATCCAAGGCAAGTAGTTCAAACAGTAGCAGTGGCAGCAGACTGGAGGGAGCTGGTGTGGTTTGAGGAAAGCTAGAAATCAGAGTGTGCTACAGGGTGGAGTCGTTCCTTCGACTTTGCTGGATGGTGACATAGCTGTTGCTGTGAGTCACTGCTGTTGTCTAGGTTTTGGGATGGGTTTTTGTGTGTGTGTGTGTGTTTTCCTATAACTATTAGTATATATCCTAAAATGCTGGTGTAACTTCTGTTTGAGGACCAGGATGCAGCACCGGGGACTGGAATTGTGCCACATCTTTGCTCAGAAAGATCCTTCCTGGAGTATGGATTTGGTAGAGAGTCACTAAATATAGAGGAGAGTCCCTGCAGAGAAGAGAGGGTCACAGTTCAACTCTGAGCAGCTCCTAACGATCAAAACCATCGTCAGCTGAAGGGTCAAGGGAGTTCTGGGGTTGAGGACAAGGGACAGTCCATCCCCAGCTCCTGCCTTGGTGTTGCTCGGCTTGTTCACCTGCATGTTTGGAGAGGGACTGCAGGGATGAAATGCTGCTTTTACACTCTTGGTGTAATTGTTTTTGACAACAAAACTATTTTAAATTCTCCGTGGATCTGTAGGTATCTTATCAGAAACAAAGTGGCCTCAAAGAGCTGTTAAACCAATTACAGGAGTCGTAGCTCAGCGGCAGAGTCAATACCAAGTGGCACTTGAAAAGAGCAGAGATTGCTCTGTAAGGTCAGGCAGAGCGCGGCTGAATCAATAAGCAAAATTGAGTCAAAATTTGAGAGTAGGAAAGTGAAAGGATGGGGAGGGATGTGGGAGGTGGGGGAATGTGCCCGTGGGAAGCTGCCAGCCCCACACAGCCCTTCCCTGGGGACAGATTCATCCCTGCAGCCTCTGGGTGGTTGTTCATCCACTGAGCCATCTTTCAGGGGATGCATTTGGGATTAACCTGGTTTCACAAAGTCACGTTTTCATTTCTTGGGGTTTTTATTTATTTTCCTTTTACAGGTACCGTAAAGACCGAGAGCATGGCAGAGCATGTGATGTGCTCTAACACCCTGGAAACATCACTTCCTAGGTGGCAGTAATAGTTTGCTTTTTTTATTCTTAGTCTCTCTTGGAATGTGAATATTTTTAAAACTTACCCCACTGCAGATTTCCAGAGGCAACACTTCCATGGTAAAAGCAAAGTGAAGGCAAAAAAGCATCTGTAGTTAAATCAATGTGATCTGGCATTTGGCTCTGCCAAGGGGCTGTTCCATCTCCTGTCCCCCATGGGCAGGAGATCCATGAGGGGCTCTTGCTCTCTCTGGCTTTGGCTCGGGCTCTGGCTCTCCTGGGATTGCGGTTTCGGGTTGGGATTGTGGCTCCTGCAGGATCGTGATCTGGGAATGGGCCGGGCTTGGTTGGCGGGGGGGGAGCAATGGCACTGGGGATTGCTCATTCGCATATTTTATTACTATTATTATTATTATCATTACTAATTTAATATCAATATTATTTTACGTTTTCTTTTATTCCCATGATTAAATGGTTCTTCTCTTACCCTACAAGTCTCCTTACCTTTGTCCCCCGATTCTCCCCGCTGTCCCCTGGGTAGGAGTGAGTGAGCAGCTGGGTTTGGCTGCCAGCCCAGTGCAACCACCACAGCTACAAACCAGTACAGCAGGAGAATCTCCTAAGAAAGCAGCTGAAAGAACAAGCACATCCCAAATTTAAAGTGAGTGTTTGGAAAGAACCTCTTTTATTAAAAGAATTGCACAGGAAGGATGCGATGGGAGACTATGGAAACAATGAATTTCTGTTTGCCTATGGGTTTGTGTTAAGAGCCATGGTTAGGGTGGTAGGATTGTTCTCATCACTGTGTTCTCCAATTCTTCTAACAGTGTTCTGATCTGATTATGAAGGTCTATGAGATCACAAACTACTTTCTTCTCCTACAGTTATTTAGTATTACCATATATATATATACACACACACACATACACACACTGTTGCTTAAATTAAATTTCCTGAATCCCTAGAACATATCACTGAAAAATTAGATTCCCTTAATGGCAAACCTGAACATCAATCTGCTTCATGTAACAGACACGCCAGAGTCCACTTGGGTCCTTCGCTTGCCCAAAGCCCAGCGCTGCTTTGCGTTACTGTGCGAGTGCGCTGGCATCTCCTCCGGCTGCTGGCATCCCCGATGAGCACGGACAGACATACGGCTCCTGTCAGCCTGCTCCTCACCTTTGGAAGGAGGAATGCCATTTGGAAACTTGCCAGAGCTATAACCATTAGATTAAAAGCAATCGTTGTCTCCGCAGGTTCGAAGTCCGTATCTGTGCTCTTTAACTGTGTGCAGATGTAGTCGTGTGTGTTGAATATTCCCCCAAGATCTTATTTTCTCAAATCGTGTCATTGAACTAATATAGAGGGATATGCCATCATTATATTTTTTATGTTTCACAGAGATTTTATTGCCTCGTAGCTGTGATTACTTTTATTTAGTAATTGCTAAGATTAAAATAATACATTTCTGGATATGTCTGCAAGCTGATAATAACTGTCAGCATGCTCCTAAATATATTCTCCAAATTAGATTTTTTTCTTGAAGTATTTTCAGGACTTTTTTTTTTTTTTTTTTTTTTTCAAGTTAAAAAAGTTATAATCATTACTCTGAATGAGTGATGATGGTTTCTCAGGCAGTGTGATCTTCCTGTGTGGGAGCTTTATTCATCCTGGAATGAAGTGAGGAGAAGTTGACCAAGCAGTCATTGCTTGTTTGTGCATCCAGAATGCACAAACCTTTGCTGGTGGGGTTTATTTAACTGTAATACAACCACTATGAAATGTGAAGTCCTTAATCCCAGCTGCTCTTCCACCTTCCTTCCCATTTCTCTATTTTTTTAATGCCCATTTTATTCAAATCAATAAGCAGAGCAAGTCAGATATATTTGGCAGCAACACTTTAACTTATTGTGTTGAATGTTGCAAAATACTGTAATTTGAAGGTACACTCAAAATGGATTCTTATTCAGATTAAATAATGTCATATTAACACTGTAGCACGTCAGTGTATGTTCTATTTTTTGGTGAAACCAAGTTACCCTTCAATTCTCTGTAACACAAATACCGATTAACCAGGTAGGACACACATTTACTTTCTCCCCGGGAAGGCTTGAGCTGACAGTTGCTATAGCAACTCTACATATGTGGATTTTGGAGTTATCAGGATTTTAATGCAACATTTGTTGGAGTTTTATGCTGTTGGATGGTGGAGAAAATCAGGCTTTGAGGCTCACAGGGAATGTGACTTTGAATCTACCATAATTTGGGGCTCATACAAGGACAGTCACGGATTGGAGCTTTTGTTTGAAGAAGGTTCTAGCAATAGTACCTGCGTAAAATTCATTGAATACTGATTTCTCTCACTGATATGCTTTCAGTTTTCCCATCGCTTCATTATCTTAGGGATCTGCATGCTCAGGTGCTGAAGGTCTTGATTTTTATCTAGCCTCAAGATTGTATCACTGAGAAAACCATGGAATATAATGACCTGACATTACAGTTGTCCTGAGAAAAGGCTGAACTGAAAAGCAGCTTCACTTATGTCAGTTAAGGCCATCCAGGCTGGAACTGTAAGGTCTGGAGATCCTCCAAGAAAAGTATCCACAATGAAGTCCTCTTTGGTGGAGTATTGGGCTATTGACAGTGAGTACATAGTGTTTCATTTTAATTGAGAGGAAAATAATTGTTCTTTGAAATCTAGAAATTAAACAACCAGTGGAATTTTTTTGGTAATAACCTTTATTACAAAAGTGATCCTGGTGGCCTGAATTTTTATCAGGATATATAAGAGCATTACTGTAAAAGGATATAAAAAACTTTGTGAATACCTTTAAGTAAAGAGTTTCAAAGTTGATTTCTCTAGAACTAATCAAATATCTTAAAGATCTTGGTAAAGTTGTCAGTAAGATTTATTTTATTACCTTCTCCATTCATTTTGTCATTCAAGTGGAAAGGGATGCTGTTACTAGTCAAAAAATAGCACAAAAAGCTTGTAAGGTATCACTGCTACTAATGATTTAACCCTCAAAAATATCTAAAATCAGTATTTACATAAATATCATTGAAGCAGTGAGGGCTACGGGAATTTTGAGTTCAAATAGAAATCACCCAGGATTTGGCCAGGATGGGGGAATTGACACCTGTGCTCTTCAAAGGGACATTGTTAATGACAGGAAGAATGAAGAAATTTTGGTGATAAATACATTCAAAACTGCACAACTTACCCACAATGCTGCATTATATTCTCAAGTCAGGACTCTTCTGGAAGAGGGATTTCTGCCTGTACTTGATCCTCTCTGGGAGAGCTTCCATCCGAGCATATGACCATGTTCAGCACCTCCTGAGTTCAGACAAGCCAGGAGAAGGCTGTGGGACCACTAAAGTTGCAGGTCTATGTTGTCGCTGTTGTCAAGGCAGGTATTTAAAGCTGGGTAACGGGAAAAAGTGCATACTCTGGGTGAAAAAAGAGATGATTAGAGTAATTAGATACTCCTCAGAAGACCATAAATTAATGGTGATTATAATTCTTGAAACAACGGCAGCATAAGGGGCATCTAACATTGATCTGTTTTATCACATTTGCTGCATTGTAATGCTCCTTTAATGTTAATATGTACTTTTGTAGTAAAATCTAATTGAAAACAGCGAGCAGGCAGAGCCCAAGGCCACAATCATGTTCCACATAATTACCCAAGGAGGAGGGGGTGTGTTTCCAATGAAGGGATGCCACCAACTGTTAGTCAGGTAGAAGCAGTGCAGCCGTCGGGTTCCTGCTTATACAGTAACAGCCTTATGTGTGTGTATAGGTGAAACTAAAAGATAATTAACAATCAATTCATTTTGTGAAATATTCAATTATTGAAGCAGGTATCTTCATAATGGAGTAATCATACTGCATTAGAGTTTGTGTGTGGCTGTCTCATAACAGAGATGTATTCATTTGAGCAGAAATTACTTTACGTTAACAACCCCGCGGTAGTTCTGCAGCCTCCCAGGGACTCTTTGAAGCCTGCGAGCATGCTGCTTTGATGTCTGATGTAGAAAGTGAGGGATCTCTTCACTGTGATAATTCTAGCCTTTTCCATTCCCTTCTGTGCTGAGAAGAGAGAAAAAAATCTGATTTGGAAGATGGAAAAATAAATGGCACCGAGACAGGAGTGTGCATTATAGAGGGGAAATTACCCCTGGACAGACTCACCAGTTCCATGACCAGGGCATGATGTGACAGGGCTGCTAGATTCCCTGCTGAGTTCTGTGGTCCCCCTCTCTGGACCACTTAATCAGACCAAAGATATATGAAAATACTCTCCCCTTGAAGAGAAACTGCAGGTCTCTGAGAAGGTGTCATGGCAGGGCATGCTGCTGCAGGTACCGTCGTGGGGGGAGGAAGGGGATGTTCTGGGGCAAAGCCATCAACCAAGAATTTGTCATTGGCATTTGGGGAGAACCATTCTCTACTGCTGGTGGAGCCTCCCTGAAGTGGGGAGTCAAAACCTCCTCCTCAGCCTTCTTGTATGTGGATTTTACCCAGTTAACCAGGAGCCACCAGGTAGGAACAATCTCAGGTTGCCTGGAACAGGAAACTTAGGAATATTTTTCATGACTTGTCGCGTTCCCTGTTCGGAGCCTCCGACACGGCAGAGGCGTTTGCCCGCAGCTCTCTGGTCACACCAGCTCTGCTTGGCTTTGGATGGTGCAGGTTGGCCAGGTCCCTGGCCTCTGAAGGGTGTTTTGTTTTTCTCTGTGTTTTCTAGTGCGCACTCAACTGCCTCTGGCTAAAAAGCTCTGTAATTTTTAAAGGGAAGGATGTGTAGGTGTTTAATGCAGAGTGTTGACATGTACTTTTTTTGGTTCCTTTTATTTTTTTTTTTTGTGTGTGTGAAAATGTAGACCTGCCAGGAGAGTTTTACGTATGAAAAGCAATCTCTGCACAGCCCCCCCCCCATCAGCCTTACGTAACAGTTTTTATCTGCAGCGACAACTGACAACACCTCACCATGAAATAATTGCGGTTCCATTGAGTCCAGAAGAGTAATTACTTTGTTGATGAAACTTTTCTCTTTGCTTACATTTTGATACCTCTGCAATGTCAAACTCACTTCAAATGACAATAGAATTTCTCCACAGAGCTGTTGCATCGACCATGCAACTGCTGTGGGGTGTTAGTGGGGTGGTTTTTTTTCAAGCTTACTGAATTTTGGTGCTGGCAACAGGAAAAATTCAGTCTTGCTTCTGAAGAGTGTGAATAGTCACACGTAGTTTGGGATTTGCACTTGCAGTAGAGATAACAAGAGTTGGATGTCTTGGTGTAGGGCATGCCTCTCCTTTGAAGTTTTAGGACAAGAGGAAATGGCCTCGAGTTGCATCAGGGGAGGTTTAGATTGGATATTAGGAACAATTTATTTACGAAGAGAGTGGTCAGGCATTGGAAGAGGCTGCCCAGGGAAGTGGTGGAGTCACCATCCCTGGAGGTGTTCAAAAAACATGTAGCCATGGCACTTCAGGACATGGTTTAGTGGTGGGGTTGGGTTGATGGTTGGATTTGATGATCTTGAAGGTCTTTTCCAACCTTAACGATTCTGTGACTCTGTACCTCAGGGTAGCTACATGTATGAATAAGGGGAAACTGTATGTTTATAAAATAGCTCTTCCAAGTTAGTTTACAAGGAAGTGATCATAAAATTATCTCATTTGCTCAGAACAGGGGAGGGAAAGTTTATGTGGATGTCTTTGCAGGTAGTTTCAGTTTGTAATAATCTATTTTAATGGATATTTTGAGTTTCCTGTGTATGTGAGGCTTGTGATAAGTACATCGCAAAGATGATGTGGCTTTCCAGAGGTATTGATGTGTTCCTGCAAGCCTGATTCTCTTCTAGCATGCATTTTTGGGGGGAGTCTTGTTTCAGGGATTCAGGTGGGATGATTTGGGGCTGTACTCTCTAGGATTTTCCCACAAGAGGTGGCCAGAGGATGGTGTGCTCTGCTAGCTCTGTGTGATGGGTAGTGCAGTTTGGTTTTTGCTGCAGAAAACCCCAATTCCCATTAATACTCCTTTGTTTGAAGAAGAGTTAATCATCTTTTCAGAAAAACCCCATAGATCATGGCTAACAGTGTCAGCTAGGAACTGAAGTAGCATTTTGTGAGAGCAGATCACAACCAGTTTCTGAACCCCGCGGGTATTGTAGAAACATAATAATGTTATTTTGAGTAAGAAATAATGGCTGCTGATTCTCAGCTCATCCAGGAACAAAAAGAGAACCATGAAGGGCTTTATTCAATACAATGTAAGTTATGCAGATGTTTCTCAATTTTCTTGCTAAACTTGTACACCAGAGTCAGGGTTTCATTTGATCAAACCATTTCAGCAGAAAGAATGGGTCCTTAAGCACTTTTGTCATTGCCTGTGAATGGCTGATGAAGGCAGCCTGCAGAAGGGCACCGAGTCAAGTACCCTTGTCACTCCAACTGGAAGGAGCATCCTTTATTGCCCGTGCTTGGGGCACACATTCAGAGTTAAGTTTTTCTTCTGTTCATTTTAGAATAAACAGAAACAATTTGGCAGCAGAAAACAAACGTTAGGAGCGACTCAGTCGAGTGATTGCCATTGATTCGGCGGGAGGGAGCTCGCAGGATGGGCATCACAGAGCAGTGACTTCACTACAAGTGTAGTACCTGCACCAAACCAGAGAGGATGCACGGCTGTGGAGCTACTAATTCAGCTGCTGTTTCACCCAAGAGAGTAAGGCCAAAATGACTGTTCTACAAAATCAGTCAAAAATCCAAAGTTGCGGAGAGTGGGAAGGAAATCTCCCCCATCGCAAAGCCAAACCTCCGTTCATCATGGAGGTGGTTGCAGTTTGCTCTGAATAGGATCTTCTAACACAAAAATGTCAGGTCCTCTGTGCATACCAGTGAGCTAAAGATAGCTGGATTTGCAGAGGAAGGCAACAGCTATCTTGAAAGTGCATTTTCAGTCTAGCGAGGCCAATTTGATGCAAAGCAAAAAATAGGTTTCGCTATACGTAAGAGATGAATGCAAAAATATTGACCTGGAGGATTTATTTGTTGTTTTAAATGGTTTAAGCAGGCATGTAATAATAATAAAAGTAGAAACCATCATACTCAGTCAAAGAAATTGCCTTGTATTTTGTCTTTGAGGCATAAGCTTAGCCGAAGGTTAAAAAGAAACAACAATGAATTCTCGTAGACTGGAGCAAAAATTGTGTGTCCCAAGTGTACCCCGTCAGAAGTGATTTGGGGTATGTTTCTACTTCTGCATTTGGAAATAATGGCTTTTTAAAAATCTGTGTTTGTGTTCATCAAAAATTCAGGGGGAAAAAAAAAGCCGTCAAGGATTCTTCCTCATCACACAGCAGAACTGGGGAGCTCCTGCAGACCCGGCTGTGCAGAATCCATCTGTCACTCCGTGGGGTGTGAGGAAGGTCCACAACCCCCACAGGTCACAGCCACCAGCAGGACACATCCCATGGTCCCCAGTCAGCTCACCCCACTGTTTAACCTGGTTGTGGAGGGACCAAGGAATCCCCATTCAGCAGTGAGCACGATCGAGTCCCCTGCCGTGCCCAGTACAGAGATGTCACTGGTCCCTGCTCTGCCCTTACTTCCCAGGCAGCTGTAGAAACCCAGAATATTGTTTATACATCAGAAAGCAGCTGAGAACTATTGTCAGAGGATCAATATCTTATGACAAATGAAAAGCCTCTGAAAGAGAGAGAGCTTAGCCTGCGACTGCCAAAACAAAGATGCCTACGAGCACACACAGGAGGAGCTGCTCTGATGCACGGGCAAGGAGAAAATGGGAAGAGAAAAGGGAAC
>NW_010318250.1:19643-25625 GCF_000700745.2 Antrostomus carolinensis
GAAAGAGATTATGGTTTTTACTGCTGTGAAAGAAGGAGTCTCGCCGAGGAAGTGCTCTGCTCAATGTGAGGGAGCAAAGTTTGGGGAGGTGGGATGCATGGTGAGAAAGCAGAGCTGGCGCTGGAGCTGTCCTGCACCCTGACACCCTGATGACACCCCCGAGGGCTCATGGGTGTGGGGACCAGGTCTCACCTTTGCATGTAGCTCTGGCAGAGCCACCCCCAGGTCATTACCAGGTGAGTGTGATGATGTCCACATAGGGGAGAAGAAAAACAAGGCAGAACTTTTCCTTCTGCAGTTTGGTGGTTTGACATCATTCCCATCTTTACTTCATCTTTGCTCTTGCCAATGTGCCCATCTCTGTATTCTCTCAGCAGCAGAGACTGGAGATCCCTACTTTCTTTCCCAAACTGAGGAGTGGGGGTGGGAAAGGGGTAGGCAGCAATGGGAGGTGTACCCAACGTGCTGTGGTGATGGGGAGAAGTATTTCCCAGGAGAAGCTCCCTGCTCTGGCAGATGTTTCCCAGCCGGATGGCTGTGGCTGGACCAGGCAGCGGGCAGGAGAGCCTTGTTGACCTCTGTAATTGTCAAGGCTTTATGAAGGGTTTTTCAGGTTTAGCACTTTTCAGTTAATGATGTCAGGCACTTCACCCAGAGATTATTCAATCAGTGTTGGCATTTGGCCTTTAAATGGCTGAAGTATCTCTGGTGACAAAACCCAGAGTAGGAGAATGAGGCGGAAGTCCTGTTTATGAAGAACTCGTTACTGGCTCAGCAGTAGCTGCTTTTCTTACACTGCTAATTACCCATTAAATGCCATCCACTCAGCCATTAGCTGCCTCTGCCAGAGTGGGGAAACCTGAGGTTTGACCCTGCCCGTGCCCCTGAGTCATATGGTTTCATCGATTAAGTAATGTTCATGTTGTGTTTATAACAACTGAAAACAATGTATGTATTGTAAATTGAATATATCAAGCGCTCACAAGATCTTCATTGGACTCACAGTTAGAGGAGAGACTTTTATTTAAAAGAATGCAGAGGGAGTAGGAGGACAAAATATGTGATGAACAATACACTATCATCTTCCTCTTGTTCCCTGTGATTTACATTTTCAACATCAGAGCAACCTGTAATGTTTAATGGAGATAATTAAATATAATTTGAAGACAAGATAGCTCTTTTTAGTAGTGGAACAGATCCTGCTAACAAACTTAACTAGCAACAATAATTCAGCAGTACATTGAAGACTAAAATGCATTTAAAAGCTTAGCACTAGATTGTGTTGGGAGATGCTAGCAGAAAGGAACGAAAATCAATTAGTTTAGCCAAGGTGCTTAAAGCGTGATTGCAGCTGGAGAGAAAGTCTTGTGAAAACTGATATTAGGTGGTAGTTAAGATTTATTCTGCTACCTTAATTGGAGGACCAGGAAAGTTTAAGCAGAAAGAGCAAGTGATTTGTTTCTCCAGAACTTCAAAATCAATGTAGTTTTAGCATATTTTATTGACTGGAAGATGAAATCTGTTAATGACTGAAGAAGATAAGAAAGGTAGGTCATGGCTTTTAAATATCCCTATTGATAATGGCTGAGCACTGCAGCCACCGCCAAGCATCAGGCAGAGCCCTGTGCTCCAGCCCAGAGCCACCACCAGATTGGGCACAACTTGGCCCTGAGCAAGGACTTGCTTGGGAAAAAATATACAAATAAACACATCTTCTGGCAGTGAGCCCGGGCTGTGCTGTGTCACTGGGCTCGGGAAGGTAATGCCTTAGACAACCTTTATTAAAGGAAAGTGCCCCGTGGGAGCAGGACAGGCTGGGTTTGATTGCAATCATAGATGGAGAAAAATCCCTCCATCCTTTGGATGCTTGTTCTCCCCCGAGGCCTTCGGCTTGCCTTGCCTGACAGCAGGTACAGGTTTTCACAAGTTCAGCCTTGTATTTACAAGCTTGCTTGTGGCTTCCTCATGCAGAGATAAGGGAACTACCAGGTACTCAACATTTATTTCTTGATGCATAATAAGGGATAGAAGATAGTAAATAAATCTCGGTTGAGTATAAAAGCAGGTATGCTGTGCAGCTATGAAGACAGCAATAAACAGTATTTGGTTTTATTTAATCCTGTCAAAAATATATTTAATAAGGTACAGATGCAGCACAGGGTCTGCGGGCCATTAACTTTTGCCAGGTCATGGATTAAACGTGAGCTAATTTGCCTTAAACCCCAGGTTTTTCTCATCCTGTAATATTCCAGATTGCTTTCTCTATAAGTGCCCCAAATGAAGCTGCTACTAAGGAGCTCTAAATAATTCATAGCAATTTGTAATGTTATCTCTGAGGTATGAGGCGTAGGAGTTAATTCCTGAGGTAACTTGGAGCTGGTTGGTAAGGAGGAATTGTGAGCTGTTGTATGGTGATACAGGACGCGGTATCGCCTCGTTAGACTGCACTGGAAAATAGTTTGGATGTTGCTGTAAATTGTCATTGCAGCATCAAACTGGAGACAAGAGATTCAGTTTATTCTTACAATAAAATGAATGCAATGTTTGATAATTAAGAGAGGAAGGTCTTTCCTCATGCTCTGGATTAGCGTTGGTATGCCTGGATACCTCCTGACTGCACAAGGATTGTGGAATGACTGGAATTTGGCAGGTCTTAACATGATAGACTTTTTGTAATTAAATCTCATTTAAATGAGCACCTAAATCATCTTGTATTCTGGGATTACCCATTCCCCATTTAGCATAACAGCAGACGCCCATCTGCGTGCCACAGCAACCCCAAGACTGTGTGAGCCACAAAGCAAACTCGCTCTGGTTTATGAGTTATGATGGATTGAGCAGTTGCCATGGCAACAGTTTGTTCTAATTGTGATGCATTAATAGCAACAAGATTTGGATGGCTCAAGTCGTTTAGTTAATTAAATGCAAACTTGGACAGCTCTGAAGGAACAATAGAGAAAATTAACACCTACTAGTGCACACCTGAAAGAGGTGAACAGTTTGTCTGGAATAACCTTGGCGTGTCTTTCCCAGCCTGGCGTGTTTTCCCACAGGATGTGGTGGGATGGATTTGGTGGCACTTGCCCAGGTGGGAGTGAGGGGTCAGGGAAGCCCCGTGTCCGGATCGGGGCAAATGGATGTTGGGTGGGGAACGCGACTGGGAGCGCCCGCGCCGGGAGAGGGGACGGGTTTGTGACGGGAAGGGCTGGGACAAGCCTGGCTGGATTCACCTGAGCAGGTTCAAGCAGCAGAGAAAGCCCAGGTGCCTTCCCAGAAAGGAAGATGCTCTATGGTTGGGCTCAATAATCTTAAAGGTCTTTTCCAACCACTATGATTCTGTGATTCAGTGCTGGGATGTGCTGGCAGAATCCAAGTGCTGCGGCTGGGGTAAGCTGGGTTCATCGTTATAAACGCTTGAAATAAATCAAAATAAATGCTCCCAAAGATGAATATCCTGGCAGAGGAGTTAACAAGCAAGAAGCTGGTAGAATTATGAGGAAATGGAATAAATTCTCCAGAAAATGTTACCTGCCCTGGTGATGCAGGTGAAATAACTACCCAGTGGTTGTGTAGCATGGCAGCATGTTCCTTCAGTCTTATTTGGGTGTAACCTCATAGAAATATCTTTGAGAAATCAGAAGGCAGTATCACCAACATGTATGTTCAGAATTATGTCATTATTAAAGATACTGCATCCAGCTGCGGAGAAGAACAGGACTTGTTCTTCTGGGAGGGCCAGGGGATTTTTGTGCGGAGGGAGATGATTTGGTGTAAGCCTCGTGTGTTGGTAGATCAAGGAGTTTCGGTTGCTGAAGAGAGTGCATGGGAAGGGAATCTATTAACTGGACTGTCTCAGAAAAAGCAATTTTATTTCAGAGAATGCCTTCCAACTGGGTGAAACTGGCTGGATATAAATAAAACATTCACATGGCTAGATCGGGGGAGACAAAATTGAAGGTGAAAGGACAGAAAAAAAGTTGGAGCTTGCTCTGTAGAATGAATGTCCTACATGGAGCCCTGCTTTTCATTAGGAGCATAGCACAGGCTGAAATACTTCCTTTTTTTTCCTTGTTAAGACTCCGAATTGACAGCTCAGGAAAATCTAACCTCCATAGAGCAGGATCGGCACCTTGTGTGCACGCTGTCCTTTCCAGCTCCATCTGAACCCCCTGTCAAACCCAGAGAAACACCCTGATGGAGAGCTGCTCTGCAGCCCTGGCAGGGATTGGCCCTTCTCCTAAGGGTGCTTTGAAGCTTGGTTTTTGTTCTTTCTTTTTTTGTTCTTTTTTTTGTTCTTTTTTTTGTTCTTTTTTTTTACTTTTTTTGGTATGAGCTTACTAGGCTACTGTGTGTGATTATAAAACTATAAAAATGCTTATATTTATTTTGGATTATAATTTTGCAAGACCTGAATATATTAAATGAAAGGGCTGCTTGCCACTGTAACGTAAGGCTGACTGATTTACTGTGTAATGAATATAAAGAAAATTGCAAAACCCCACCTGGTTAATAGCATCTAGTGGGGAGAAAACCACGAGGGCATTTGCACCTCTCTTATTTCCAGGCTATGAATAATTTTGGCAATATTTCTCAGCGCTGTCAAGGCAAAGCAGCAGTTTGTATCAGCTGCATTCACAGAGGTTTCATTGCCATGACAACCTCGTGCAGATACAGGAGCTGCTGTCGATTGTCAGGTCCGTTGTTGGATGTGACCTGCAGCTTGACAAGGAGCCTGCCTGCATAATGCTGACCATGTTATCTCATTTGTCCACACAAAGTATACCCGGTGTAAAGAGCCAACCTGTGAGCTCACGGGAGTTTCAGAAGCTCCTGCTCCTTTGCATTTCCATCCTGCTTTTCCAATTCCTCACGTTTTGAGATGCTTCATACCTTGCTTTTCTCATGTAGCTTCCAAAAGGCTCCATGTAGCTCCAAGGATGCAAGAGAAGCATTTGATCCTTCTGGCATGTGTACCCTGATAAGTTTTTGCAATGAGGTTAGACCTTGGCAGGTCTGGTTCAGTCCTGAGCACACAAGATCCATGGGAAGGTGCACGCTGTGGTGGGTCTGGAGCTTTTTAGTCCTCCTGTGCTTCTGAGCAGCAACATGTGGCAGCTCTGAAGGGCTCTGACTTACCAAAAGCCCTAAGTCTGTGATCTGCAAGTCAGCTGGCCTGTGGGGAGGGCAGGTTATGCTGTATGCCCAAGAATACAGGGTTATTAATCACTTTTTTGATGCTCTAAGTTGTGTGTGTAGATTGGATGAAGAGAAGGTCTGTAGAAGTTTTGCTGAATAAATGCGTACTTCAGTGCTGAGAGAAAGTTTACTCCCAGCTGAGAAGATCTGGTTCTAGATAAACATTCAGCTACTTTTCTACATTTATTTGTGCTTTCTGTCTAGAGAAAGAAACGGTGCAAGGTCTTCTAAGGAGGCAAATCAAGTTAGTTAGCTCATCCACCATAGGGGTGAGAAATTGGGCATGTTGGTGCTCTGATTGCCAACTTCTCTGCCTGTAGGTCAGAGAGACCCGCAGCACTGTGCTGCTGTATTCCCATCACACGTAACCAACAGTTGGTGTGTTGTTCCCAGGGCTGGACCATCACTGCAGTGCTAAAATAGACATATTTAGTGATACACAGGTGGTGCTCTGCTGATCTTGCACCTGCGTAAGCTTAGCCCAAGCCAGTGCTGGATGGACATGAACACCTTTGCTTCATCAGAGAAAAGTGACATTTAAGAAGAAATGAAAATTATATCTACTTGTTAATTATCATTCTGCAGCTTAGATTTTTAGAATTTGAGAAGTTAGTATGTATTATCAGCATGCTTCAGTGGTTATTTTGGGTAATTTCTAATTTCAGACATTTTATGTTCCCCATGAACCCAGCCATACATGAAAGCTGTGCCCGTGGGCTGTGCTGTCATTACGGAACGCTGCTCTGGGCTGCAGCCCCGGGGCTGAGGCCCCTTTTCAGCGCGACA
>NW_010318250.1:25636-59654 GCF_000700745.2 Antrostomus carolinensis
AGGCAGCTGGTGCTTTGCACATCTGTATCCCTGACTGTGGAAAGTCTTTGCACTCAGCGCCTCCTGCACCAACCTCTGGTACGGTTTTCTTACGAGGTTTTTCTCTGCATATTTCAGCTCCAGTGATGAACATTGGACAGATCTTCACTGGAGCTGTAGCACAGTCTCCACCATGACCATGCTTAGATGCTTTCTCTTCATTTTCTCCAAACTTTGTTGTCTTTTTTTTTTTTAACTCCAGGGAAAGGCACCTCCAGTGTGGGAAGTCAGATGAACTTACAGACTACTTCAGGTTTTCCTGTCATGAGTAATAAATGCCAGCACCTCTTTTGGTCTGACAGAGACCTCTTCGAAGAGCATTTAATTTTAGACTGGTGATCAGAGAGGGGTTTACCTTCATGTGCTACCAGCATAAGATTAAGCATCAAAAGTTGTTTATTTGTTTGTTTGTTTTTTAAAAGAACACTTTTTTTCTTTTTCTTGAACTATTAATTAGCACCATGTATCCTTAATGACTGCAAAGTAAAATTCTAGAAAGCGAGGCAGCTTCTCTGAGGGAAAGTTTCTTTAAAATTGCTTTGTTATGCATGACTATTTATGATGGTCATAATATTTGTAGTTCCCCATCTGGTTGCCCATCTATACACACATTACCTTGCAGCTTGTTTGTCTTTTTATAATCAATACCTTTCATTGCATATTCGCTCTTGCTTACTCCTCTATCTAACGTAAAAGGAATTGTTTTGAAATCATGTGACCTAAGTTTATTTTCTATTCTAGAATGCATTAATAATTTAAGGGAATTTGTGGGATAGCTTTGCCTCGTGTTCACTCAGCAACTGTTTGGTGAGGAGGAAGTGTAAGCGTGGTAAGGCTGGCTGGTCTCTACTGTTATGGGCAATATTTGGTCCCCAAGATATTTCTGGGAGGTTCAGGGTCTCACAATGGCCATTTCTGCTGTGCAAGTCCCACGGACTGCCAGCACTTCTCTCATGGGGTGCTTCTCAGCACTTCCACACATACTCTCTTGAAAAATGAGAATAGAAGATGGTGATTTTGGTAATTGCAGGTATTAAGTTGCTGAATAGAGTCAGTGCATGAGCACACCTTCTCAAATCCCAAAATTCAGGGGGAAGGTGTGAGTGTGCCCAGCTCTTGGCATCAGCCCATGTGTCCTCTTCCCGGGAGCCCTCCTGAGGTGGCCACTCTCCCATGTCCCCAGTGCCATACCAGTACCGTACCCTCCGTGAGATACTGGGGCTGCTGCACCAGCTCCCAGTGTGGTGCCTGCACATCAGGGACCCAGCCGCAGCAGTCAGAGGATCCTCACTTTATTTTGCTCAAAATCTCAAACCAAGTATTGCAATTTTTTTTTTCTCCTTTTACATTGAATTATTCAGAGGTTGAAAGGAGTAAAATTAAAGATTTCTAGACTAGTGACGTTTGGAATATAAGAAAGATAGCAAAATCTATTTCATTTGAACTCTAATCTCTGGTCATGTATAAAATGAATAAAATGCAGTAAGTGTGGAGAAATATGATTTATAACAGCGGCTGAAGTCTGGCACTGAATACCCGAAAATGCCAAGATTGTATGTCAGTCAATTTAGCAGTGCAGCGGTGAAGGTGGAGAATGAAATGAAGGCTTTCTCCAATGATGTAATCTTTGGGAAAACTGACAGATGAAGAATTATTTCTAGCTCAAAAAAGATAAGTGCTCAGCCAGTGAGAGAGAGAGAAGACATTATTTTAATAATAGAAGTTGGGGATATGCATTTCTTCTGTTGCACTTTGTGTTTCTCTCCTTTAGTGATGTGTAACTTATTTTAGAATTATTATAACAAACACCAGTGTCAAGCAAGAGATATTGGACCATTCTGAGGACTGATAATGGGACTTCTTGAGCTGTTTGCTTCTAACTGTGCTTGAAATACAGCCAAGGCTAACTGGGACTGAAATTTCTTATCACCTGAAGGCCCTTTAGTGACCCAAGTGAAAGGGTTTGGCGGGTCTCAGGACACTCCTACTGTGGACAGACATCCACACTGGAGAGCAGCACATCACAGCTGAGGTCCCTGTGAGAAAGCTTCATCCATTCCATAAATTCTTCCACCAGTTTATGGAGATGTAATTAGTACAGAAGAAAAGTGAAAGGAGAGGTACATGCAGCTGGTTCCCATCTCTCCATCGCTGTTACCTGTGTTAACAGGTCCAGGAGTGGGAGGACCCATCCTCGCTGTCACCTGAAGGTGGGTCACAGCCTTGCCCACATCTCTGGCTGCCCATCCACCACCCTCCAATCTGCAGCAGGACACACATTTCTCGTCACCGTGCTGGGAACAGCTGCATGTGCTGAATATCCAGCAAAGAACAGGAGCAGATGAATCCAAAAGGAGACAGAACTTCAGCGTATTTTAGCAGAGGACCTCACCTCAAATGTGACTGTCCTTGCAAGACTGTTCTGCTGGCACATCCTTCGGTGCCAAATTTCTGCTTCAAAGAGACAACAGAATTCAGAAATCTTCATAAAGTCAGTTCCAGGGAGTCACTAATTTGAAACAACTTTAATCTTTTTTTGACTTAAGACAGGGCCATCACTGTTCATTTCTTGGCTGAGCAGCTCCCATGTGATCCTGAGAAGCTCATGGGCATCTTTATTGGCTCTGTAACTGGTACAGGGCGGAGTGATGGCTCTTTCTTCCAGCAGATGGGGAATCTCTGCCCAGTATAGTCTGTATAAACCATCTGACTTGTGGGTTTGTCTTTGACGCTGCTTCCATTTCTCTTTTAGCCATCTGATGCCCTTTGAAAGCAACAATGTGCTTTTCCATCGCTGCTCTGTCCAATTATCTGGATAATTTAATTTCCTTCTCAATAAGCTGCTAGAGTTTCTCTCAAAGGCTGGAGAGACAATATTTCTCCTCCTTCTGCATCTGCATCATAACCCTCAGAGCAAGTGCTTTAACATTTGGTATTTTGAGTTATCACACAAGTTATGGATATGATCATAAATATTTATTTTTTCTGATGTATGCAAGTTTCTTGCGTGAGGAAATTCTTATTAGAAGGGAACAAGCTGTATGAAATATTTAGCTCAAATAGCTAAAATATGTTTAAAATACATATGTTTACTTCAGTCTGCACGTTTGCCTGTGAAATGCAAGCTGAAAAACTGGATGTGTCGGGTGCTCTTAAGACATGGAAATCTCAGTTGGCTTTGGCAGCGTGACTTCGGAAGGAGCAGCTTTATAGTGCAGGCAGAGGGAATTGAAATGAGTCCTTTTAGAGCCGTTTGCTGCCGCGCTGTCTGCCTTTGCATCTGGCCTCTGCAGGCTGTATAATCTTTCACAATATGACCCCAATTTTCCCTTTGGTCCACTGAGCCTTCTGCTGCTGGAAACATGGTGAAACGTCATTCATCACACCCATGACCTGCATAACTGGGGTGTGTAATGCTGTCCCGGCCAGGCTGGTCACCACCAGGAGCAGCCAACGTGCCAGTGTTTGTGAGCACGGCCGAGGATTTATCAGCGTTATCCCACTCTGGCTCTTTCCCCCGATGATACCTGTGCATCGCTCCCTGTCATGTGTTGCCGTATCGTCAGGAGGGAAGGAGATCCCATCTGGTATGCTTGTGACGAGGGGAATTTCACGGTGCTCTGGGCATATTCTTCTCCCAAACCTCTTCGTGATGTGACTTAGATACTTCTGTTTAGAAACAACAGAATCCCAGAACTGCCTGGATTGGAAAAGCCCTTTAAGCTCATTGAGTCCAACCATGAACCCAACACTGACCAGTCCCCGACTAACCCATGTCCCTCAGCACTGTGTCTACACAACTCTTCAATCCCTCCAGGGATGGGGACTCCACCACTGCCCTGTGCAACCCCTTCCAATGCCTCAGAACCCTTTCAGCAAATAAATTCTTCCTCACATCCAATCTAAAATGCTGTTCATAGCAACTTGGTATAGGTCCTGAGGCGAGGTGGACTTGGAGCTGCAATGGTGGCATCTCCAGAAGCATCCAGCTCCTTGATTTGACTTTGATTTTGCCCTCAGCAAGTTGGTCTTTTAGATACTTCTATTTGAGGCAGTCTCATTTTGTTGGTATAAATACTGACCATGCAACTTCAGCCAATTGCTGTCACAGAGCATCATGGCTATGCAGATGCTTTAGCAAAGCACCCGTGAAAGTCCCTGTGAGCTGTTGAAGTGATGTGCCATGCAGGGACTGCTGCCTCTCAGGGGGGTCCTGCTCCATTGGGGTCGTTTCTATGGGCTCTCCAGGTAAAGTAGAAAGGTCTTTGTCTCTCTGCAGATATTTTTGAAGCTGGTGCATGTCAGAGAGAAGAGTGTATCAGTAAAGTAGGTGGCATGGTGTTGTTGAGGTTCATGGAGGTCCACAGGTTGAAAGGGTGTCAGTTGTAAGTTGTGCAAAGCAGGCAGCAGCAAGGCTGTGCATGATCACATCCGAGTCAATTTCTAATTGTTTCTAGTCCTCAAAGCCAGCATTTACAGAAGCACTTCTTCAACTGATGCCCTGTGTGTTTACTCGTGCAGGACAATTGAGCAGTGTCATTAATGTCATGCTTCCTGCCCATGGCCATGTTGCTTTTGGTCACCTTTGGAGATGAAATTGTGGAAGCTCAGCTGATGAGTCGATGCTGCAGAGTACATAACACGTAAGGCTTGGCTGGTTTCCTGAGGAGATTGATGACGTTTTGGTTTCTGCTTTGATGGTGGCAATTCTTCAAATCTGAATCTTTTTGCAGCTCCTCCCTTGTTCTCTTGGTAGGAATAATAATTGTCTCCAGTTAAATGCATGAGAGAAGCTCACCCAGGCACACAATGGTTTTGTGGTGATCTGTTAGTTATTACTTCTGTAGTTTGTCTGGAACTCTCAGTTTCTGTTTAGTGAGGATAAAAGCAGAGACCACATCTGAAAAAACCCCACACAACAGCCTGTGAAATTTAGTCATTTTATTATTAGCAAAGAAAAAAAAAATCTTTCAAAGGCATTTGACCCTGTTGGAAGAAAGAGTTGTCTTAAGCTGCCCTGACAAAAAATAATAATAATAATTTAAAGGCAAAATGTTCTCTCCACCTGTGTGAGAAGGTTTTCTTCTGGGCTTACCAAAGTCCCCACTGTCCCATTGCTGGTGTACTGGGCTGGTGGTGGGTGCCCAGCCAGGAGCTCGGGCTCTGCACCCCCTTGTTACTGCAGAGCTGTCACCACAAGGTGCAGGTTCTGCTCCTGCCACTGGATTTCAGTGCTGTGCTGGTACGAGCTCTTGCTTCCTGAGGGCCAGCAGATAGCTGATGACCTCTTGAAAGAGGGAGATGTGGTTGTTATGACTGAATGTAAAAGAAAAGTACTTTGTGGAGCTGCTGTCTAAACTTTAATCTTCTTTACTCTCCTATCTCTGAGGGAACTGAGATGTTACTCTGTGGGTCCTTGCTGTTCCCATGGAACTAGGTTTGGTTTTCCATTACACTGAAATACATCCACAAAGTTAACCTGCAGGTTTTTTTCTTCCAAATGTAGTATTTTGAGCATTTCCAAAGGATGCTGACTTAATAGGCCAACTATTGTCACTGATGAAAGCCATCCAGCCTCAGGTTCTGCTGCAGCCAGTGAGATGGGTCCTCTCAGGCACACAAAGCTCCTTGTTGAGCTGTAGAACAAACATGGGGTTTTAGCTTGAAAATCAGTTTGGAAAGAAATAAAATAAAATGCCAAGGGGCTGCACACGTGCCCCAAAGCCTCCATGTCCCCAGTGCCATCCGTACCACTGCGCCAGCGCTGCGCAGCCCCTCTGCCAAGCCTGGCCTGGGCACGGGGAGCGGCTCGGATCGAGGGGTGTTCCCAAGCAGGGAGTGTTTGATAAGCCACCCTGGTGCTGTCAGCCTGCAAAACAACCAGCCATTACAGGGAAATTGACTGAAACTGAAATCCCATCATTTCCTTCAGTGTCACCTTTCGTATAATTACTAAGCACGGAATTTGTGATTAAATGGTATGACTGATTCCGTGACATTCCCATAGACATTTCACAAAGGCTATTTGCATGCCTTGCTATTTTGTACAGTAATAACTGCAATCAGCATAACTACTGTGATTTGTTTATCACCCGTCCCTTGGGTAGCATCTGTTGTCATTTGTAAAACTTAGTGAGCCTCGCGATTTACACGCCGTTACCTCGCTCGCGCTGCTCTTGCGTTGAGTTTCTGAAGCACGGTTGATGCTCACCTCTGCAGAAGAACACTGTTGTCTTCCACGTGCTGTGAAAAGTACACAAAGAACAATGCAACTGCACAAATACGCAGAATTCTGTCAAAATCTTGCAAGAAAAGTAGATGTTATATCTTCCCAACAGGGATCAAAGGGTGTACATATCAATCAATGGAATTAACAGGTTGAAAAGTGAGGAGAAAGGAGCGTATTAAATAATCATCCATTCGTACCCTTGAATGAAAATGGTCCTGAGGAACAAGCACGTCTGATCACGTTGTTGATGGTCATATCGGAGTGTCCATGTACCAGGAGACCAAATTAAAGTCATGCAGGGAACCCTGGTTTGATGTTACAGCACTTGACTGCTTGACGTTGCAGCCCGTAGTGTGTGTTGTACAGAGTGTGTGTGTGCTGGCGTGCGCGGGTCTTTTTTGCCTATAAAATATTCAAATGCTATAAAAGCATGATGGAGTCCAGTGTGGGTCATGTCAGTACCGTTAGGAGCAGGATGTTAGAACAGTGAGTACATGGTCACTGTATTTATTAAGTGACCTCTTGCAACTGGATATCTCTGTCTTCTGGATCAGCTTAGGGACATGGTTTAGTCATGGTTTAGGGCTGGATATGTCTGTCTTCTGGATCAGCTTAGGGGCATGGTTTAGTCATGGTTTAGGGGACTCAACAGTGTTGGTTTAATGATTGAACTCGATGACCTTAAAAGTCTTTTCCAATCAAGATGATTCTGCGGTTTAATGATTGAACTCGATGATCTTAAAAGTCTTTTCCAATCAAGATGATTCTGTGATGTGCCAGATGTTTGCCCCTTTTGTCCAAAATACTGGTGTCCACAGGGTGCTTTTTTTTGTGGTGTTTGGTTTGATTTTTTTTTTCCAAAATAGCATTAGCTTAAAAGAAAAGGAAACGGCTTTCCCTGAGCACTGCCGAAACCTTCTAATCTAGGAAGAGACTTTGGGGTTTTTTTCAAGCTGCTCTATTCTCCAAAGGGTACTTCTAAATGACAGCTTGAGCAGATTATGGCGCTTAAAAGGATGGGGATGGAGGCAGGGGTCCTGGAAGTCGTCAGTAGATAAGCTCCAGGGCGGTGTGGTATTATCTGCAGTTGAACTGGTACCATCCAAGTGAAGAAAGCCAGTGGATGTCTGTATCGGCGGGAGCTGGAGGCAGGATCCCAGGATGTGCAGGGGCTGCTGGAAAGCCTCAGTGGGGCATGAAAAGAGGATTAGTGAGCCAGGTCAGTGGAGAGAGCTGACAGGACTGTTTCACACATCATATTTTCTATTTCTTAGATGACAATGACAGAAGTGCACAGTCCTTGTGGAAAGACGTGGTTCACTGGATAAAGTAGACGTTGCATGAAACTTCCATAGATCAAGCTGGCATTGGCATTTCCAGACAGGGTATTTTCCCAGTTGAGGGTATGGTGCTGCCAAAAGGAGGGGGTCACACTGGGGGACCTTCCCCCCATGCGTTCCACACAGGAGCTGTGGCTGCAGCCTCTCCTTCCTGCCAAAGCCTCCATCGGAGGGGCTGAAAGGGTCTCACAAAGGCTGAAGGCAGCTGCTGACTCTTCAGTCTCTCTTGAGTTTGAAGAGCTTTAGCAGTAGTTTTAGGGGTGCTTTGAAACTGGAGATTTTTTGGGACATCTGCCCTGCGTCCTGGCCATAGCCCACCATCATAACAGCAAGTGATGCCCTGTGAGAAATGCCATGTAGCCCCTTCTTGTCTGGGCACCACCTTGGTTGGAGGTAGAAGGGCAGTGTTTTTTCCTAAGCAAAACCTGTGTAAAATCAAGGTACAAGAAGCAGAGGTTTCCCTGGAAAACAGATATTTTCCTTTTTTTATTTGCCTTTAAAATAGTGTGGCAGCTTCGGTGGGTATGGGAATTAAACACTCAAATCTTTTTACTTTCCATATTTTTGCAAACATATAATGCAGTGGAAGCTAATTTTAATTTTTATTTAGAAATGTTTCTCATTCTAACATTTGCACAACGTAATGTAGAGAATGAGATGAAATCTTCAGATGACCTGGAAGTGTCTTCTGGGAGGTTTATAAACTGTCTACTTCATACGCAAGAACATTTGTTTTAATTCCTACATAAAAGTGAGATAAATTGGTTTGTGATTACACAAGTCCAAAAATACCTCAAGTTATCACTTTATTTCCATATTACAAAATACCACAATTCACTGCATAATTAGAAAGCTGAATTAGATAAAAGGAGCAGTTGCTCCTGATTAGACTGTGAATGCAAAGCATTAGCCTACAAAAAGTATTTCTGACGCAGAGAGAGACTTCTCTAAGATCTGCAGCTACAAGTTCAGTTATTATGGCCCAGCAATTGGAAATCCATCTCCTGGGTTAGCACAGAGCGAGAGGCCTGATCCTGCAGGGCTTCACTGCTGAGAATAAACCCAGCTCATGCAAAATCATCCATTGATATAATTTGTTCTATAAAAATTGCTGCTTATTAGATGTGTGTATTCAAGACCAGTCTAATTTTCTCTCAAGGTTTTGAAGGTAATTTTTTGTCATTTGCATGAATAAAGCAGGAATCTGAAATCCATGGAAATCTAAAATTCAAATGGAAATCCTTCCTGTAAAATAAATGTTAAAATGGAGGTGCCTTTGCATGTGAATGACATCCTTAGGGCTGAGTTTTCTCCAGTGCACTGCTTCAAAGTCTGATGCATTTGTAACAGCACTGTGATAAGTTTAACATTAAGTTAAAAATTGTCAAAATTCAGAGGCTGCTTGAGAGAGAGAGAAAGAGAGAGGTGTGGGTGAGGATGACCCTCCAGAATGACTTTGTCCTTGTGACATAGCAAATGTGGCTTGAAGCCCTCCATGGGAGTGGGCTTGCAGAGACCAACTCTGCATTCATTTTAGAAAGCTCTGCTTTCCACTGGCAATACTTAGCTCAATCCCAGTTCTCATTCGTGTCAAGTTCGAGCATCTCTCACTAAATCTGCATCTTAATTTCTTAATTTGATCTCAGGTTTGGAAACTATCAGGTTTCACCAGCCAGCTGTAAAAGGCATGCATGAATTATTAGACTCCCATTGTCAGTTAAATCTTATCCTTTGTATTTTAAGTCACCCATTTGCATTCATCTGAAATGCTTTCAGGGAGTTTATCAGAAGAAGTGAAATAAGAAATGAAATAGTTTCACGTAAACTGCATTTTTATGTTTGAGTGGTAAAACCACAAAGCACAGATAAAATACATAAAACTGAGGCTGTGCATAATAAGCGTATCTATTAGTTTCCCTTATCTTTGCAAAGCTCCCGTTTGTCATGAGAATCATTGTGTGTCACTCATCTTGCCTTGTTCTACAAAAGCTTTTTTCTCCCTTTCCTTTTATCTCCCATCAGCGTCTCTAAGGTAGGAAAACTCGCTGGCGTGGTGCTGCAAAAGACCCTGTTGACTAAATAAACCTTGAACCTTCAACCCCTTGATAGCAGAAGGAAATAAAAATTAATACCGGTGTGCACTTAGACAAACACGTTACTGGTGTTCTGCTGCTTTTGCAATCACAGCAGCCTGGGATAAAGGGAAAAATCTTGGGTCAAACCATCCCCTGGGTAAGTCACCTCCAAGCAAGGCCAGGTCCCCACTGGTGCAGCCCATGGAAGACCACGCCAGGAAGCCACCGGCCATAACATGTGGCTGTGGAGGTGCTCGAGCTCTGGTGCAGCAATCACCCACAGTGGCTTGGAAAACCTGTGCCCACCCACCCAAAACACCCGTGTGGGGTCAGGACAGCGACCGGCTCCGGTGGCAGATTTTTGGCGGTTGCTGTGTGTACCTGGGCAGGTTGTGTCCCCTGTTCCAAAGGAGCTGTGCAAACTGGATCCTCTTCTTCTCTTGGTGTGTGCGATCTCCCCTTGTTCTTATCTTGTCTTTCTGAAAAGAAATGTTAGTTTTGTGTATCCACCCCACCAGCTGCTCCAGAATTTGGAAAATGCCACACGTGGGTAACGGATCCTCCTGCTGAGGACCCTTTTGAAAACTTCTTGCTACATAGTGCTTTTAAAAGTGGCTCTTATTCAAAATGCATCTTCCTTCTGCTGTTCTAGGGTTTTCTGTTGCTGTCGCACGCAGTGTGTCTCTGACATATGTGTGTGGTGATGGAAAGTTATTTTGTTTAACTGACAAGTTCATGGAAATTCCTATGGGGAGCTGTTGTTTCCCATGCTAAAGAAGTGGGATTTGGGTGGAGAAAATCTGTAATCAAAGATAAATAGGCTATTTCTGTCTGTGGAACATAACCAACTAATTACCTGTGTCATGCTGGCAATGCAGTGCCATTAGCTTTTATTTTCGTTTTTTTAATTATTATTATTTTTTGCCCTGTGGTCCAAATTTCTACTTTCTTTATAAAGGTTTCTATGGTCTCAAGAGTTAGTTGCAAAAACATTACTGTCTACTTTTCACTGTATGGCTACTTGAACAGACTTCCAGCGAGTTGAAGTCGTTTGAGACAACTGCTGAACAAAACACGGCTTTGAAGTGCCAACACATCTGCATTTGTGGCAGAGCTCTTCCCTGACGTGCATCTTCTCCAGCCCTGTAGCAACGTCGATCTCGTTCAGTGATACTGCTGAGGAGATGTTCTGTGCCTGTCAGGTTTAGTTACGTATCTTGTGTATAGAAACAGAGGTGATTCTTATTAAACACGTGTTTTAGGGCTGTGCCCGTTTCAGAATGAACCAGCAGGACTGCAGACAGGATCTGAGCAAGATTTCTTCCCAAGTGTTAGCAGAGACGTGTGGTCTGAATGCAGAGCTGGGAACCAGACAGTCCCGGGGTGTAATGTCATTTGTCCAGTGTGCAGCCCACAACATCTTCCTGGCCTTTAGAGGTGTTGGTACCTGCAGCTCCTCTAACAATTGCAGGAGCTTTTTATAAAGTAGAAATAATAATTACCTAAATTAGCAAGGGTAAAAGCTGTTGATGACTTTTGAACGTTTTGAAGATAAGGAGGGTATCTTCCTGTTTATCCTTTGTCCCTTAAATGTTATATTTTATATATTTCACTTCTAGCTATTCAATTTATTTAATAAATATTTAAGTCTGTGTTATTTATATCAATGCAATGCACTTGACCCCGACCAAGTTACAGCTGATTTATGTAAACATGACTGAAAGGAGGATCAGCTCCAAGGAAGCAAATACATTGTGAACTGTCTGCTCTTTTAAATGTTCTTATAATATAAATAGACATAGTGCTTATGTACATAGAAATAAATATATAGAGTGTATATCTGTAGTGTATCAACATTCAACTGCAGGATATAAGGAGAGGAATAACCAGCCAGGTACTAACTCTGCGGGCAGCAGCACTACCTGACTGTGAAAAATAAACACTGTATTTCACAGCAGTGCTCTAAGATAAATTCAGAGCACGATCCTGCAGCCAGGAGGCCTTCAGCACATCACCACGCTCAGTTTGGAGCATCTCACCGTGGTGAAGGACCAAGGCAACAGCGGTGTCCAGGTTAGGGGGTGACAGAAGAGCCTGAGATCTTCCCAGCAGCTGAATTTGGGAGAAATTACCCCATTATCTGTCAAATACCAAGGGGCAACGTGGTACCATGCTGCTCTATAGAGGTTCTCCAGAACACAATAACTATTTAAATCTATAAAAGAAGGTAACAGAGGGTGTGGTGGCCACTTGCTCTCTGTGCCACCAGGAGAGGACAATCAGCAGCTTCATTCAGGTACAGACCAAACGTTTTAGTGCTGGGCAGGGGTTTGGTCAGGAGCTGTGGAAGCTCCATCAGAGGGTGGGTGTAGGACGTGGGCAGACAGGGTGATCTGGCAGAGGTAGTTCTGGTGTGAATGGAACACATTCCATTTCCTTGGGCAGGGCTTGAGGTGACCCCTTGGGCTCCCTCCCAGCCTGGAATGGTGCAGCTTGGCCCAGCATCTCTCTTCACCAGATGGTGGTTATGTCCCAGTGTCCTGCCTTAGGCAAAGTTTCTGACAAGGTCGGTGTCGTTTCCTCCTGAGAACGAGCAAATAGAAACTGTGGAAGCACTTCAGTTTGTGCCTGTCTGCATGGAGACACAGCCCTGCACAGCGCTTAGGGTTTGATGTTTTCTGTAAGGCATTTATTGCTTCCAGTGCTGATCTTAATCACCAGAATAGCAACTGTTATGTAGATAAAACTGGCAAGTCTGGAGACATTCATATTCTTCTAAATATGGGAATTTGGAAATACCTGGGCAGAGTCAGCATTTTACTCTGCCATTATATTTATTCATGGAGTTTTTCCATCAGAAATTCAGACTGATTAGCACTGAATAGGAGGAGAAGAGGAAATAGTGTTCAGAAGAAATCGCTCTCGATGTGTAATGATTTTCCCATCTGTATGGATTTACTGTATATTTAATTTTTGAAAAGGATCCTCAGAGACTTTGCTCGTTCTTCAGCTCCCTCACACCTGTATTGTGCGATCTCTGTGCCTCTTAACTGTGCCTAATCCTCTTAAGTCATGAGAATTGTTCTAGTTTATCTATTAAATATGTCCTCTGAAAATATATATTTTTTTTAAAGTAAAGAAAAAAAAGAAGCTTTTTTAGCCCTGTATATTTGCGGACTATATTTGAATCCTTGTGGTTTCTTTGAATACCCATCTCATGGCAGTACCTGTTCTCTGACTTACATATATACTAATTTTTCATAATAAGCATAGCTGAATGCCATGAGAACACAAATCATGGTGTATTCTCTGCAGAGTTATTTCAGTGAATTGTAGAGAATTGGAGTATAATAAAAACAAAATAATTCCACCTTCCTCAAGTTTTTTTTTAAGTATATTTTTTATTAATGTCTATTATTATAGTTCCCCTTCTATAATGTACAGTAGACCTAAATTCAAATTTATACCAGCATTATTTCAATCCAAATTTGATCTTCAGTCTTTAAATAAAGAAGCAGAAGCTATACCATAAGCATACAGTAGAAATTGTATTGTTAAGAAGGACACTGAAAGTTTTGAGCATCCAAAGAGGCTGTTGATATATCAGGTACCTGACATGTGTTGGACCTCGTGGAGGTTTGCAGTGCAAAGGTCTCAGCTCCCGCATCTTTGGTTGCAAACTCATTAAAAATTGCTTTTAAATGTTTACTTAATGTTTGAAAAACTGCAACCTCCTTCCCAGTCATCTTATTTGTAATAGTGTCTCATGTGTTGTGTCTCCTAGCTCTACATACAAACTACCACACTTACAATATCCATGAACTTAAGTGCTTCAGTGGCCCTGGGGATGCTTTACATGCCGAAGGTGTACATCATCATCTTCCACCCTGAGCTAAACGTCCAGAAACGGAAACGCAGCTTCAAAGCTGTGGTCACAGCAGCCACCATGTCGTCACGGCTCTCGCACAAACCCAGCGACAGGCCCAACGGCGAAGCCAAAACAGAGCTGTGTGAGAACGTAGACCCAAACAGTGAGTACTGCTCCTCTTCTCTTCCTTGGCTGCTGGGGGGTTTGCAGGCACTGACCAATATCTGAGGGTTAGGGTCTTTGTATTATTTGTTCTTCTCAGTTAAGGATTTTTGATACCTCCCATGTATTATTTTAAATTCTCTGTTTCCTCCTCACTTTTTTGAGTTGTGCCAATCGGTAGCAGCTTCTCACAAAGTGTTTGGTAGCTCGTGAGTAGCTCCTTCTCCTTCCCCTCCTTGGAGTAAGACATCAGCAGCATCCTTGAGTACCTGACCCTTCAACCTGCCTCAAACTCCAACCTTCCTAACCCTGGCAGGGGCAGCTTCCAGGATGGATGGAAGGACAAGTACCAAACTCATGGATAACTCTGCTGACCTGAGTTAGAGTTTTGTTTCTCTTAAAGTTTCTTTACAAAATATCTCACCATCCTTGGAGATTCCCATTTAAGGATTTTATCCTGTCCTGTAAAAGTGAATGCAAATCTTACCACCGATTTAAAAGGAAAATAGATGGAAAAGACGGTCCCAGTTTCCTCAGTGTGCAGAGCATGGTGTATTGTAGCACGAAATTACATACTGAGGCCATCCAATTTGATTTGCATTTGAATCTGGAAGGAGTTGAGGAAGGAGACAGCTGCACAACTCTGTAGCGTATGGGAAAGGTTTAGGCCCGTCTGCAGTTTTTGTGCAAAGCAGATCTGGATGTGGAGAAATGGTCTCTCCGTGCCCTGATCCGCTCATCCCTTCGCTGCTGAAATCCCTGCCACTTCCCCTCTGTTAACTGCATCTGAATATCTGCCTCAAAGCAGAAGCTCCGCTGTCAAAGCACAGTGGAAACAGCCAGCAAAGTATTGACACAGCACTTCTCCTCCCTTTATTTGCTCCTGGAGTATTTTTTTCTGAAGTCTTATCATGCAGGTATACGAAATATATTCTAACTGGGGAAACAAAATTTGGCTTTGGAAACGGAACGAGGTGAACTATCTGAGCTGATTCTGACATAAGAGAGTAAGGAAATGCTTCTCATAAATGAAGGACCATGTTGTGCCTCCTCCAGTCATGCTGAACAGAGCTCTCACTGCAAGAGGAAATAAATGTATTTCCTGCGTTGGGGTGTCACCCAGCAAGAGTGGGAGCTGCAGAGTCCTCTGCCAAGTCACATTTCTGTTAGGAAATATGGAAATACAGGCTGAGGGGAAGGAACCCGCTCCAGCATCTCTGCTCTCCAAATCTCCCCCTCGCTGGGATGCTCCTGCTTGTTCCCACCCTCCAGTGTGCAAACTCCAACCGCTCCTGGAGGTGTTGGGGCAGCACCGCTCCCCGAGACACCCACTGGGAAAGGACCTGGGAGGATGGAGGGAGAGGAGGAGGAGGAGGAAAGGGAGGAGGGAAGGGGATGTAGAACAAGCTGGGGAAGGGCAGGTGGGTGTGTTGCTGAGCTGCATCTCAGTACGTGCTGTTCTGGTCAAACGGGTTGGAATTAGTTTCTCCTCCAGAAAAATCAAAATCTAAAAATTTCCACTCAAAGACTTGAACAAGAACAACAGAGAAGTTCTGCTGATGAAATGTTCAATGTAGAAGCAGAGGCAGACCCCTGTGGGAACTCCAACCTGGGGGTTTCTCCTCCTGGTCTTTCTCCTGTGCTGCATCTTATTGCTGGTTTCAGACTTCTGAGAATATTCCCCCTCGCCAAGAACAGTCAGATTTTTCCCGGGGAAGGAGATCTGCTTGTTAAAAAGAAGCATTGCTCACTTAACCTGCCATATTCCTGGTAAAACACACCATTTTTTCAGTCAGGACTATATACTAGAATATGTTTTTAAGAAGCAGGGGAAGTAAGGGACAGGATCCCTCTGCTTGCCAAGACCTACCGCTCTCTGCCTTAAGCATCCCCTCTTCAGTCCTGGTGGTGTTAACCCCGATCTAAAGCTGGGGTGAAGTCCACTGGGACCAAAACCCTCCCAACTTCAAAATTAGGGTGCGTGAAGGAAGAATGCTTTCTCTGAACTCGTTTGCTTACATGCAGGATTCTAAAGCATATAAATTTGTTCAACCTAGCCAGTCAGGAAATGTGCAGTAGTATTCATTTATACGTCTTTTTCCAAGTGCTGGGCTTTTAAATGTTTTTTATGGTTTGGAAAATAAATGTTCTTTTAAATATTTTAATTATTTTTATATATATATATATATGGTAACATCTGTTCATATTATCAGCTGCATCTACTACTACTATTTCATTCTCTGGGTATGTGTGTTAGTAAAAATCATTAGAAAATCAAATTAAATAAACTGCTGCTGTACTTAAAGTATTTGGGTACATTTAGTCTCAGCGTAGGTGAGTACTACAGTTAATGGGAGCTCTCCTACAGCATTCAATAGGTTGCCAATTAACCCCCTAATCAGGCAACATTCAGCACATGTGTCTACACAAGTAATTCATTGAATACCTGGAATGAGCTTCTTTTTAAAAAAATATTAATATTTTGTCTAAAAAACCTGTTTGCATTCTGGCTTTAGGTGGAAAAATTGAAAATGATAGTAATGAGCTCAAAAAAAGCAGTGTCATCGGAGCAAAACTCTCCACATTTTCAAAGACATTTTGAAAATGGTTTCTGTAAATAAATAAGGTTTTGATGTTTTCATAGCAATTTAACTGAGGATCACAGGGCTGGGAAGTCCTCGTTGTGAGCTCTGTGCCAGGCTCCTCTGAAACTCACTACGTTAGGCTGAAAGTAAATTAATTGAAGGGGATTAAAGGGTGATTCTGATGCTCATTAGCACTGTGCAAAGCTAGCTGAGATGAGATGCAGATCTGGCTTAGCTACCAAGCGTTTTTTCATAAGTGCCAAAGTACAGTTGGGTTTTCCACTTTGATTTTCTATTGCATTTCCTGGTGATGCCTCTGTTCATGGCTTGCTCAGGTACTGGAGACTGGAGCTGCCATTTCCCTTGAAAATACACAAATATTTCCTGTCTCCTAAGAACTGATTGACACGGAGCCACCAGCATGGGACTCATGTACCTCCAAACATTGGGGAGTTTGGTGACTGAGCACAAATTTATGGCCTGTCCTACTTATATGCCAGAGTCAAAACCAAAAGCAAAATGTGGATGGTTTTGCAGAAAAATAGCCTTGAAAGAAGTGCGTGTGAAACTGGAAGGACTACAAATTACCCGAGAGGCTTCCTAAGAGCAGGTGGTCCTCAGCAGCGGCACTGAGCATCGTGTAGAAACGCTGGACACAACTCTTGGGTGGTTTGCAGGAATTTGAGCTTGGAAAAAATGTGCAGAGCACTTAGGAGGGTTGGGGTCAAGGGCTGAGGCTCAAGTGTGAGTGTAAAAAAAGAAACTGTACTAACGCAGGAGGAAAATCACTTGAAATGCAGTGACCTTATAACCCACCCATCATGAGGAAGAGGGACTCGCTGTGTTACAGGTTTTTATTTAAGATATATGGGCTGGAAGAAACTCCACAAGTTGAGCTCCCCAGCCAGGGCCTGGGAGGACTTTCATGCGGAGTGGGATATATTAAGGCCACGCTTTTCAATCTAAAACCAGGTTGAAAACTCTCTGAACCATTCCAGTTTGCCCTCTGGCACGCGCATGCTTTCACTCATTCAACAGCTTCTTCCTGCTACTACATGTTTGCGGCAGGTTCAGATGAGCAGCTTCCATCCGTGTAATGAGTTCATTCTGTTCTCATGTGTCCTTGGTCAAATTTCACACTATTTGAGAAGTCACTTCTCATCAAGCTTGAAGTTGAGCAGATAGTGAGAGCTTCTGCTCAGTTCTCCATGTTTCTGCTGCAAGAGCAGAGTGTCAGACCATGAGAAAAACATTTGACCCTCCAACCCATACTTAACTTACATTGAGATTTCCATGTAATTACACATTTTCTCTAGCATCTTGTGGTAATTCATGGCTTTACCAAACAGAGCAACAGGGAAATAAGCATCTGGGTGCCTTGCTAATTAGGTTTGCTAATGAGCCACATGTCCCTGGCACGGGCTGGACAAGCAACCTTACTGGAAGGGTGTTTGCTCTTGAAGCAGCTGGGAGAGGGAAGCCTCCAGGGAGCTGCTCTTCTGGGGAGATGCTTTCTTGCAGGAACTGGGGTAGGGTCTTTCAGGACCTGGCAGCACAGGGAGTGTTGGTCTTCCAGAGTCCACATTTCTAATCTCCTGGGAAAAAATCTCACAGGCTAAGAATGGCTGTGGTGAAATTTACCCCTTTTTTGTTTGTTTTTTTTGGTTTTTTTTTTCCTGCTATCCCAATAAAGCTCCAAGATCAAGACAAGTAGTGCAGAGTAGCCCAGTAGTACCCAGTACTGAACAGGAGATGTGCAGCATCTCTGTGGCAAAGGCCGAGTGCATCAATGTGACAAACAACAGTTGGAAAGACAGAGCAGCTCTGATGGGAGGGACAGCTTTCCCCGAGGGGTTTAGTTGAGATTTGTTGAGAAGTGGCAAAGGAAAGGTGTCACCATGGACTAGCCAGAAAACTTTAAGGTCTAAAAACTCATAATTTCCAGTCTCATTTTCAATAGTGTTATAATATTGTGGATTTCTAAGTTAGCAGGTGCTCTGAGGGCTCAGTACCTGTGCAGCCATATTCGAGATGATTTTTTCTCTTTCTCCTTTATTTAGCATTAAGTGGAGCTTGCTTGGCAGTTGGTTCAGTTTTCAGTGAAGTGCAATCGCTGCCCGTTGTCCCCAAACAGACCAGGCACCATTTGCATGTTTCCACGTTCAAACGGTGCTTTCCTGTGCGCTGTCAGCTCCTCTCCATCGCGGCAGCAGCGGGAGCAGTGTCTGTCCATCCTCACTCTTCTCCACGTGTTGACAATGGACGTTGCCTTTGTGGGGTCCCATCAGTAAACTGTGGATAGTGTACGTGGAACACAAGCATCTCCTGTCTCGGACAGACATGGCTGTGTGAATGCTCCCCTGCTCTGCCCTGGTGTGTTTGTGTTTTCATTCCTGTTCATCCCCAACAGCCCTGACATCACGTTGCCTCTTCCATCTTTCTGAGGAAGAAAACTAAAATGGTTGTTGCTGATGCCGAGGAACCTGAGGGTGGGTGAGGAAGGACTGGGTGGTCTTAAACTAAATCCAAAATGTTCCAGAGTTTGTTCAAGGGAGAGGGAAAAACAATCAATCAAACAAACCCCAACCCATCAGCCAGACCTGCTCTGTTTTGAGCAGCTGCTCCCATGTTCAGAGGTACCTGAGCTTCTGTGAACTGGTTCATTTATTTCTAGCCCAGAGTTAATTTCGTATATTGGCGTCTCAGCTTTCCACTGTGGCTGCCCTAATCTGGGCTCTTCAGTTGGGTTAATGTCGTGGCCTCCATGACAGGGCAGAATTTTGAAGAGTTTATTGTGAACAGACCTATTATACATACCAATGTATTTACTTTTCCTGTAGACTGCATACCACCAGTAAAAAAAAAATCTGTTACTTGGTACACTCTTCCACCTACTGTATAGCTTTTGCCTGCTTTCCAAAAAGGTAAGGAAAAATCTAGCTTCTTATTACTTTATTCTCAAATTATTATTATTATGATATTATTATGTGCATAAATAAATGAGGAATGTGCATTAGTGCAGCTATGTTAAAACAAGTGTCTAACTTCTTAAAAATTGTTCACGTATCAATTACTAGAAGCTCCCACATTGAAGAGCTTCCTTGGAAAAGGGAAGAGCCAGGACCTGGGTGATTTTAATCCCTGTGCTCTGCCCCAGCAAACCAGGGAACGGGTGGTCTTCTACTTCCCACCAGTGGAGGTGGATCCCGGCAAAGCCTGTGAAGATGTAGATATTTGATAACAATTTAAAAAAGGAACAAACAAACAGTCAAAAGTTAATTATGGCAATCAAGACCAACAACTAACCAAATGTTTTCTGAGTCATTTTTAGCAGCTCTACCAGCAGGGTTGCCTGGCAGCGTAAAAATAACGTTTGCTAACATATGAGCAATCTTCTTTGGGGTTATAAATGGCTCAAAAAATTTTGCAAAATACTTTTTTCACCATGGGTGATCCCAGTGACCACTCCTGAATAACCACGAGTGAACAATTTTTGAGCGCTGGCTTTTTCTGAGTGTTGTGACTGCCTACGTGGTGATCTTGTGAGCTAATTCTGTGTTTGTGACTTCATCAGCCAGGACTCACTGCTTGTCTAGTGAAATTAGAGGAACGAGAAAGCATTTGATATTGGAGGCCAATGACTAACCACCATTAATGACTATTTCTCATATCTGCAATTCCATGGGGGTGCTCTGATGGCTTTGCCGCTCCTTTGGGGCTTTGCCCCGGTACGAAAGGTGCTGGCCTGGTTCCTGTGGTTCTGTGCACTTGGTGCTAGAAGAAATTGCTGTATACAGCCTCCTGAATGTTTAGCTGGTCCCTAATAGGCGAGAACTTATATCAGCAAAGGTAGGAACGTTGCTTGAATTGAGTCTCTCGAGTCATAGGAAAAAAAAAAATACTAATATCTTTAGCTGGTGTAAATTGCTGCAGCTCCAGTTTCAATTCAAGTCGAGTTCTCGTCAAGTGTTCAAATTGCTTTTTATTATATTTGAATCACAGCCGTTATTCTGACTTCCACAGCCCAGGCAGAAAGGCTTCTCTCAGGTGTGGAGCTCTGTACAAACAGGACAACCTGCCTCACCCGAGAGCCCGAGTCAGAGTGGCTGATGGTGGCTGGTGTCGAGGGGAATATAGCAAAGTAGCTGGGGAAGAGAAGGGGCCACTCAAAGTGTTATTGCAAATCCAATGTGAAAGAGTAAAGGGCGACGGTGTGAAGATGAAATTGCTAAAAGAAGATGAGAAGAATAGGAGAGAGATAAAAGATACCCTAAATCTAGGGAGAAATCACTTTTTAGAAATAAAATTTAAAACCATCTAAAATTAAAAGAATTGGGAACTCACACAGATTTCTAAAAATCATTTTTTCCCTGTGACGTGTCAGTGTAACGTAAGGAATTGGCATCTGCAGAGGCACGCACCTGATTTTGTCATCCAAGTCCTATCAAAAACAATTGGCCCTTCAGATCCTTTAAGCAGATCTGAAAATTTGGGCCACACAAAGCTCTGAAAAACGCCACAGTCCAGGACAGTTTGGGCTTGTGACGGTCTTGCCCACACCAGTGCTCTCCTGCATGAGGGATTGTTTTCCATCTCTCACCCGTGTTGCTGATTGCTGCAGCTCCGGTTGCTGTGTTTTGATTTGTTCTTCCAGGAACACAAAACAAGAAACAGCAAGAAACAAAATACTGTATTAAAAGCAAAGCAATGATATCAGGAAAACATCAACTGGGTTGTAAATTGACACTTGTTTTGCTGGTAACATGTTTTTAGGTGGGTATGAACACAGGGCTTAGGCCGTTACTCCAATACCTCCCTTTCTGCTGTGATGCACAGAGCTGCATTTCTAATGCTTTTAAATTGTTTCTGTGAGTGACAAACAGGACTCATTTACTGTTGTGACTGATGAAAATACAAGGCTTGAAAAACTCTATGTGGTATCTGGGTCAGGGGAAAAAAATTGTCCATCAACTGAACAAGGAGAAGAAACATCAAATGCTTTTGTAGGGATATAGAGTCACATTTGGTGCTGCAGAAATATCTGCAGACTTTTCTCCTGATCCGTGTTTACAGATCAGGAGGAAAAGACAGTCCAGTGACTACAGTGCTTGTGATATCTGAAAGACCTGGATCCATCCCTTGGGCTTGTGGAGCCTCCCCCTGCAAGGCTGGTGCCATGGTCCCGCACCCTTGCGCTGCTTCCCAGGACATGTGAGATGCTCATGAATCACAGATGGGATCATGTAAGTCCTGGAAAGACAACTCCTCTCTCCTGCTGCCTTCTGGACTTGATGAGCAAAGACCTCAATGGTTTGAGGGCAGCAGCCTGACACTTCGTGCCAAGGTCAGTGAATTCTTCTTCTGAGCTGGTGCAAAGACGGTGGCTTTCTTTGGCATGTCCCTGCCACACACGGGAGTTCCTGAGCTATGTATATAATCCATACTGCTTAGCAGGGATTTGCTTTGGTTTAAGAAGGACAAAGAAAACTGTGGCACAGTTCTTTTTTCATCTGGGAAGGACATGACTGGTGTCCCTGAGCTTACCGTGCTCTGGGGCTTGTTGGAACACTTATAAAAGCAGTCAAGGAGAGACTAAATGGAGAGCATCCCTCTGCTTTTTTGGTTGGGCTGTTACTACCGAGCATTGTCATCTCGGTTGCTTTTTGCAGCAGGATGGTACTGCTAGTCCCTCCTTCAACACTGAAAGCTGTTTTAGCAGGGACGGTGGTCAAACACTGCAACTCATCAGCAACCTTTTATCATTTGTCTGTCTTTTCTGCTGGATTTCTACAAGATCTGGGCCAGAGGTTGTGTGTGGCTAAACCACAGTGGTCTCATTGCTTTGAAGGAGAAATGTCAATTGATATTGGCTGAGGCTCTGGCCTCAGATTTTCAAACAGCAGCCAACCTTTCCACCTTAGCTCTGTGCCGCAGTGCTCGCTGCGAGGGGTTAAGGACACAAAGAGCAGCAGCCACCTGCTCAGCAGAAACGTCTTCTGAACTTTGCACTGCAGCTGGCAGATCCTTGAACTTTGCACTCCTCTTGAATCCACATTGGGTTTCCCCAAAGCTGGTCCTGAGCACTGCTTTGGGCAATGGGTAGATCTCCAGAACTAACGGAATTAATTTGAAAATGCTAATCACTGTGTCCCTCTGCAAGGGCAGAGCTGGGAGGGTTGGCTTTATACTGAGCAAACCATTAACACCACTGGGGCTGTTGAACAATCTCAGTTGTGTTAGGACTGATGGTAGCTCAGCCGCAGCCCAAGGCAGGGGCTCTCCTCCCAGAGCTTGGGCACAGTGTGCTGCTTCCAAAAGGTTTTCTGTTGCTTTGCAGGTCATTTTTTGCTTGATCTGCAGGCAGAGATATTTGGTGACTGCAAAGTGTTGAGATTGTTTGTAAGGTCTGTGCAGCACCATTACGTGTCTTGGTCCCATCTCTCCTAGAATACAGATGCAATTACTGAGATTATGCTGTAATGAAGCTGTTGTGATGTGAGACCTGACATGGTTACAAAATGATCTTGGGCTTATGTTGAAAGAGGTAAATAGTTTGAGTTGCCCTCTAGTGACAAGGGTTTTCCATGCCTCCCCTTCTCCTGTGCGCAGTCCCGGGGACCCCAGGGCACCCCAGAGCCACCTACACCATCTGGCACTGGGGAATGGGCAGCTCTTTGAAGGCTTTGGGTCCAAATCGTGTGATGTTCTGTAACCTTAGAGTACGTGGTACAGAATAATTATTTTCTGGATTGAAGCGTCATTTTTGTTTTAAATCTGGCTATTTTCATCCTGAGGAAGTGCTCTGTGTTTAACATCACTTGAAGGATTTTCTATTCAGAGGAGACTGCTAAGAAATGAGAAATTGTGGTCAAAAGTGATAAGGAAAAGACTTTGCAGGTCTTCACTGCATCTGGTTAGAATGGCTTACTGAAAAACTAAACATGTATCATAGATTTCTTCTATCGATGATCTGGTTATTTTACAAATATGGCACAGATTTACATCCAAACAAGCCTGTGCAACACCCCAAATTAGTCCCTAATACGTATTTTCATATTTCCCAAGTTGTACATCATTTTATTGACGCAGTAGATTCCACTTTATTTGGCTGACCATGGGTGGAGTCGCGCTGGGGGTGACCCTGGGTGCTGTGGGGGTGCAGAGCCCCAGACCTCGCCCTCCGTCTGTGCAAGAAGCGGTGCAGGAGCGATGGCATCTGCCTCCACCGCCCGGCACAGCGTCACCGGCCACGGAGCGTGGCCACCACAGTGGCACCCTCAGTGCCATGGTCAGTAAATGTTCACCTGCAGAACGGGTCACGGCGCTCAAGCATAACATGGACAAACAAATTCCCTTCCTTTTGTAGCAAGTTTTTTAGTTAAAATTGGCTTTCTCTCACGTTTCTGGAGGAAGGCTCAGGTCTTGAAGAGCACAGACTCCCCCCAGTTCCCTCCAGGTTGGAGAACATGAGTGCTCTGAACTGCAGAAATTTGCTTTTGGGTTAGGAGTTGGCTGGTCCTGTTCCTCTGCAGGAGCTTGGCTTTGCTTTTTGTTTTCAGCTACTTTTTACTGCAAAACCTCAGCATTTTCCCTGATCTCAACTGATACTTAAACTGTTTTTTACAATTGTTTTGGACATGGTACAAAGGACGATGAACAGGTTACCCAGAGAGGTGGTAGAAATTATTCTCTCCCTAACCATCTTGTGATACAAGGGGGTTTGCAATTATCCTTCTTGGCAATGCAAGGTTGGACTCCTCAATGCAAGGTTGGACTCCTCTTATGACATTTCAAACCATGAAGAGTATCCCTCACAATGGATATATATTTTTTTTTTTTTTTTTAAACCATGACAGCACATTTTATGGCTGAGAATACTACATGTTGTCTAAAGGTTTCATTTAAAACCTCTCAGAAATAAGACTTTTGCAACTGTTGCTGGAATGAGACCTAAAAGTAGGTCAGGGGAAGCCAAATCTTCATCCTTTTGACTTGGTTAAGCGTAGCTGGACTCCAGCTACTTATGAGATTATTAATTTTGTTTAAATATTATTATATGGCCAGGAAATTTTGCTGGAAGAACTGTTCTGTGTGCCAGTAACAAGCCAGTAGATGCCATGAGAGCCTGTTTGCAGCATCCAGCCACAGCACGGTTCCTCCTGGGGCCTGTGCCAGGTCCTGCCTGTCTGAGCCCTTGGGAATTGGGTTACTTTCTTTTTATACCTCAAAATAACTACTTTTGATGACACACTTTAATACATTCACATAACTACACGCTCCCATATTAATTATTTTGCAGACTGCCTTACACCTTTGATGACTTATATGATAAAAGACTTGTACATATGCAGGAAAGTGGCAGACTGTTTCCTTTTTTAAAAACTGAAATTCTTTATGCACTTAAACCATCACCTTACAGCTTGATGTTTGCACAATGCTAGGTAAAACACATTATTCCTGGCTGTAAATGCTTTGGATATTAAAAGGTGGGTAGCTAGACATATGTCTTTGAGACACAAATGAGTATTAATTAGTATATTAGCATTAGTATTCTTGTTTTGTTCCATTGTTTCTAGTTTTTTATGTGATTTTTTTTTCCTAGGAAATTTGGAAGAGTGAGCTGTAAATTTTGCATGTGTTGTTATACATCATGGACCAGACCCTCTCGCTTTTTTGCCTAATAAACTCTTAGTGGCGCTGATTTCTCCCTTTGACTAATTTGTCAGTCCTTACATCCTCTCAGGGAGCATTTGTCAAATTCATAAACTGTAATATCAAGGAAAGACGAAGACTTTTGGCTCTCTTGTCTTCCATATGTTCATAATGACTCTCTTTCTCCTGAGCAGGGTGTCACCTTGCCAGGACCCGCTCAGCGCTGTTCTCATGCGGTTCCTTGCTGTGGTCTCTTACGTCCACTCGAATCATCTGTGTTAATGAGGTGACTCAGATAAAGTTGTAGGATTATGAAATCAGACTTGACATTCTCAGCTCAATTTCACCAAAACCACTGGAATTGCCCCAGACCAGGACACTGCGATCTCTGCAGTCGCGTTTCTTTTCTCCCCTACCCAAGCAGCAGCAAACACGACAATTGCATTTTGCAGCTTTCGGGATGTGTATGCTTTTAATTGTTATTGCTGCTAGAACTATAATAACAGTGTCCCCCCCCCCAGAGCAGCTGTGATCTGTAACCTCAGGTGCAAACCTGGCTCGATGTCATCAGGTGCCTTCCAAGCCCAAGAAGGATTTACAAGCTCAGAGCCACAGTGTTGTCTGGCGGCTGAGGATGAAAGTCTGGATGGTTCGACTGAAATAGCAAGAAAAGGGATTTTAGGAGAAAGCAGCTAACGGCCTTTAAGTCAAAGGCTGAAGGAAGCGTACACTAAACTATGGCCCATGCTTTGGCTTCTGAGGTAGTACAGAAGCTAAATTTGAGGTTTCACAATTGAGATGCTTTGCAGATTTCCTTGTTCTTGTTTGCAGTTGGTGATTTTTGACTACTAGAAAATTGTTTTGCAGCCATTTTAGTTTGCCTGTGGTTATTATAATTAGTTAATTGAATTTATTAAATTATTATCAATATTATTAACAGTTTGATAGACAAGCAGCCATCACCAACTGGTGCTGCAGATCGATTTCTGAGGCAGTGCATGCAGTATAAACCCCAAGCAGTCCCCATCTCGCTGTAATAGCCCAGTGCAGTCAAATATTCGGGCTCAGTTCACAGACAGGATGGAAGAGAATGGCCTTCAGTGCATGCTCGAGATGCAATAGTCTGGGAAAGAAAATCTTTCCAATGGACTGTGAAGTGCGATGGTTGTGCTTCAACGCGATGCTCAGTGGCGATTCCCTCCTGTAATCCCGTTACCTCCGGCTCAGCGATAGCGGGAGGGATTTCTGCACTTGCACACATCATCCTGCTCACCTCTGCCCAGAGCAGCCAGTAACACACGCCTTCAGGTACACATTGTATTTTCCTGTTCATCAAAGCAAGGTACAATTTTCCCTTTTTTTCATTTAAAAAAAAAAAATAAAAAATCTGTGCAGAGTTACAACATCTATGAGGAAGTTCTGCTTTGGTGTTACAGCCATCAGCACCCTAACAGCCTCACACACTGCAGTGAAATGAAGTATTTTAAGGACATCTGGTTTAGAAGTGAGTCGCTTATATTTGTGATCAGATCTCTCTAGGTGATAAGGTTAGGTGCAAAACCTCTATTAAATGAGTGGCAATTTTTTTTCCCCCAAGGGTATAAAGGAGATCTATTCATAACTGCCACTGAAGCAACAGGGTTGAACATACATGGCAGTGAAGTTCGGTCAACAAAAAAACCCCACCAGCAGATCTGATGGGGAATGCTCCTTTTCTCTTTTTTCCTACAGAAAAGGGGAATTGTGGCTCACTGAGGATGAGCAGAGCCCATTCCAGAGGAATTTGTCTGTTAGGATTTCAGTTCTGTGTTAGACCTGGTGACTTTGCTGCTACATTTGTACTCAGAACAAAAGATCTTTTATTTTCTTTTTTTTTTCCTGTTCTGTATTTTTCTGAGTTTAATGATATTTTCGACCATTGGAGTCTGGTCTTTAGTGGAACAGCTCACAGGCAGGCAGGTACAAAGTGTTCCCACCAGTAGGCAGAACCAGTGGCAATGGGTTAGCTGAAAGAGTATTTGTTCACAAAATTATTGAAAATTTGGTGAGATCAAAAAGGTAATCATCATTAATGATGGAGTAAAAAACTGAAAATAAGCAATATTACAGGTAAGTGAAGTTCTCAAAACAAAAGCGTGCATCCATGCGGTTTTCCGCGTGCGTCTTTGCAACAATGAAGAAAATTGTTCAAAGATTGTGTAGATAAGAATAGAAAAAAAAAACCTCAGGGGTACAAAACCATGGTGTGCCGAGGGAGGGATTGGGAACTGTTTATTACAGTCAACAGGATTAGAAAAGAACGATGACTGTCCCAAAATCAAACATGCCCCAGCGACTGCCTGTTGGCTCTGGCCACCACCTCTACCCGCCGGCTGTCACGTCTCTGGTCACCGCATTCCCTGTGCACCTGCAGTACCCGGGCGTGGGAGCCCTCACCTTGTACCTGCCGGTCCCCACCTCAGGTTGTGGATTTCTGGTGATTTGATCTGAGCCCTGAGATAGTTTGTCACCTTGGGGAAAAATAAACCCATCGGAAATTTCAGTGTAGCACTGGGAAATGACAGTGCTGATGAACTGAAGGAGCGTGTGAGTAAAGCGAGCGCGAGACACCGCGGAGCATTCATTTGTCACTGGCATAAAATAATACTGTAAAACGAGAGAGAGATTATTTTATGTTGACACAGACAGCAAACAGAGAATATATTTGTGCAGCAGGGGCCTGGGTTGGTTTGTTCCTTTGGAGCCAGTAAGCAGCAGCAGCAGCAGCAAATTAAAAAAATGGCACAGAAGAACTGAGACTTTCTGAGCGTTCTCTCCTATTGCACTGGGCACCAGTTCCACACCCGGCATCTCCAGAAAACACCACAGGAGCTTTTTTTCTCTGTGTTGGCTACAGGGAAGGAAATGTGTGCATCCCTTTCAGTGATGTTTGGTGCTACATTGAAGAGGAGAGCATCCTTTTGACTTTGGGGTGAGATTGTTGGTTTTGATCTCTGTCTGACAGCAAGGAGCAAAGGTGTGGTTTTATTTTGTAGCCATAGTGCAAAAAAAAAAAAAAAAAAGGCAGGGAATTAGGTTAGTAGCTAAATACATGTAAATACCCATGAAAAACAACAGACACACACAATAGGAAGGGAAAACATTCCGGTCCCAGGATCTGATGTTTGGCTCAGTTACTCCTCTGTAACTCAGAGCATCGAGTCTCACCTGGGAGAAGAGTCTGGCACTGCATCTAGTGAGATGTCTGCTCTTGCTGTTCAGTGGAGAAAGAAAGAAAAACCTATAGTTGCCATAGTTACACCACTTGTCATGATACTTATCATGTCCGTGGAAAAGAGAGCCGTATATTAAATCTGTACTCTCATTAATATCCACGGTTAAACATTTTCAGGATATTTGAAATCAAGACTTTCTGGAAAAAAATTAAATGTTGATTGCAGTAAAACTGTGCTGTGTAACCATGCAGCTCAGGGTGTAATTTCCTCAGACACTGTAGTACGGAATTATACACCATGAATAAATTTTCCAGTGAATTTAGCCTCTCTGCTTTTATGAACATTCTTGATTTTTTCTGTTCAGATGTTTTGTTACTTGCAACTCTTTGCCAACTAGTTGGAGGAGGCCAACTTGAAGAAGAGGAGCCACACCCTGTCAGTGGTACAGCATCATGTTTGCTCCAGACTGGAGTCATTGGAACTTCCCACAGGAGAGGGATGAAGACAGGGATTGCTGTGCACATGCATGTGTCCTCAGTTGCTTCCCAGGGCAAACACACCCCAAATATCCACGCAGACTAACACACACACGTGTTTTCTGTGGAAGAATTGGGGGTCTGCACATCTTTCTAATGCCAAGAGGCCTCCAGTGGAATGAGGTCTCACCACCCTCACAGCCAAGAATTTCTTCCTCACATCTCATCTCAGTCTCCCCTCTTCCACTTTCAAGCCATCACCCCTTGTCCTGTCACTCCCTGCCCTTGGCCAAAGTCCCTCCCCAGCCTTCCTGGAGCCTCTTCAGGTACTGGGAGGCCACTAGAAGGTCTCCCTGGAGCCTTCTCTTCTCCAGGCTGAACAGCCCCAACTCTCTCAGCCTGTCCTCACAGCAGAGCTGCTCCAGCCCTCGCATCATCCTCGTGGCCTCCTCTGCACTGGCTCCAGTAGCTCCATGTCCTTGTGCTGTTGGTGGCCCCAGCACTGGAGGCAGCACTGCAGGTGGGGTCTCAGGAGAGCGGAGCAGAGGGGCAGAATCCCCTCCCTCCACCTGCTGCCCACGCTGCTCTGGGTGCAGCCCAGGACACGGTTATTGGCTCTGGGCTGTGAGCGCGGTTAGGAGCAGGTTCAGGGGCAAAGTCAATAGGTAGAGAGGAATCATCATCTTACAGCTCTGACTTCAGGACTCCTTTGGGATGTTTTAGAAGATCATTCAGGTCATAATTTTAATTATGTGTCATGCAAACTGTTTTCACACTTGGCTTTAACAGCTCTCAACAGAGCCTGGCTTTCCAGGTAAGATAACCAAAGTACTATTAATTACTTTGTTTTAAGCAGGTGAAAATAATTTGCTCCTATTTGTTATCTTTCCAGTCCATAGCACTCAAATGGAAACATTTCCAATGTACTTTAAATTAGTATGTTTTCTGTACCGTCGGCTCCAATTAAGGAGTCATATGAATTGGTTTTGCATCTTCCCTCCCATAATCTCATAAAGCTTTGGAAACACATTTCCTATGATCCTGTGCACTTTCCTAACACGCTCCTGCCTGCAGTGAGGCTCTGCTGGGAATTCAGTTGATGTGAAGGTTCGTACAGGTCTGGGAACGGTCTCTCCCTGCCTGCTCCACATTGTCTCCTCTGCTCCAAGCGGGGATTTCTGCTCTCCAGCTCCATCTCACCCCTCAGTGCACAACCACCAGCCCTCTGCACAGCTGCTCTTTGTGCCAGGTTGTATTTAAGCCTCTCTGCTCTCTTTCGTTTGCTGGAAGCATTGATAAGACTCTCTGCTCTTTGATGCCAGTGTTGCAGATACTTTCCAACTTCGCCTGACCCAGGAGTTTTTATCTGCAAAGCAGACAAGTAGGAGATAGGGGGAAGATGCAGCCAAACATGCTCAAGATTTCTGTTCTTCAGCAGTACAACACTTTGTTGGTTTTAGCTTTTATTTAGGAAGGTAAAACTAATCCTTTACTGCTGCAATCTTATTGCCTGACTCAAAATCTCAAATCTTTTAGTTATCTTGCAGGCAAAACAATGATTTTTCTGGCTCTAAACACTATGTGTCTGGCTCTGTTCTTTGACTCAAAGTCACATTTTCTTTTACTGGCTCAGATGGGAAAATGAATATTGACAGCAACCTCTGAATTTGTCTCTGAAGGCACCTACCTTCATGATACCTTGCAAAGCAGTCAAAGGTGTGGCTGATAACAAATATCTCTTAGCCCAGTCCCGCAGAGGCTGAAAGCGCTGCCTGTCACCGCAGGGAGCTGAGATCGTCTTTCCAGCTCAACAAAAGCAGTTTATTGATGCTGACAGAGTTATCAGCATAAGCAGTTCAGAGGTAGAGAAATAAATGACCTGCTTTTTGTTTGTTTACAGACAACTATCGCTTTCACTGGTAAATACTCATAAATGATGAAGGCCATATCTGGCTGATGCGAAGGGGGAGCAGTGTCACTCATCCCATCCGTGGTCTATTTTTAGAGCTTGTAAGAATTAACACAGGTACATATCTTTATAATATTCTTCAGAGGAGTGGTTTCCTCTGACACTGTTTTGCCCTTACCATAGGCACATCTCCTGTCAGATGCTGTTTGTTTTTGGTGGTGTTCCTCAGTGCCGTGTTCTGCCCAGGAATGGTCCCCATCTCGGTGGGTGCTGGTGGGGCAGAAGGGCCATGGGGCACACGGTTGTTTGGAGCAGAGTGCTTGAAAACCACCAGAAACACAAAAGCACTCCCTGTGTCCAGGTGGAAAAGTGGCTATAGAAGCATCATAAGAAACCAATAGCTTTGTACATTATTTTATGCTATAGTGTAAATTTTTAGGGCAAGCAGTCCTGGCTCTGCTGAAACCAGCAGGCTCTTTGCCCTCAGCTGGAGCAGGAGTGGGATTTCAGGCACAGAGAGCAATGCTACTCCTGCCTGCAGAGCTGGAGCTTAACTGGGGAGCTCACTGTGACACTGCCTTGAAAATGGGAAGTGTGTGTTTTGTGCTACATTCTATAGGAATTTTCCTGGATTGTCTGTACAAAGAGAGCATAAATTTGCTGTCCACTTGGCCATGTTAGAGAAGTGTAACTGCTACCCTGTGCCATTAGGCAAAACATCCAACCCCAGCTGTATTTCTTTCCTCTTGCGTTGGAGAAGTGTGGCTTGGAAGTCAGTGCACGAGTTCATTATTTATCTAGTACACTATATGAAAATGTGCCCAGCCTTCAAATAAGCAATTCATTCTTCTTTTCTTTTTCTAAAGAGGCAAGTGCCATGTGCAGCGGTGCATACTGACTTTGCAGAATAATCTTTACATCATTTTGTGGGTTTTAGGGTGATTGGTATGGTGAGCTTCCCACCCTTTCTAGGATTCGTTGTGGGAAAGTCTGCTTCACTGAAATTAATGGGTATTATTCTACTCGAAATGAAGTCAGAATTTTCTAGCTTTGCACTGCAGTGCAAGCATCCATCTAACACAGTCGCTTTCCCTGCGTTGTCTGAGTTTAGAGTTTCTTCATCCCTACCGAGATAAAAGTTCAACAGCAGATTGGTCTCAATCTAATACACTCGCAGAATGACAAAGCAAACACACACTTTATCTACTCAAGCTCTAACAAGCTATCTTAGGCTGTGAGAACATCGTCTCGTTGCCCCTTTGACCCGAGCTGATTTCTATCATTATGCCATTATCTCACCCAAGAACTGCTTTTATTATTCTTCCTATTGGATACGTTCTCTGTTCTCACAAAAAGTGCATCATAAAAAAAACCTGATGAATTAAAACCATACGTCTCTGATAGCAGCTACTGCTTGAAAGCCTTATAAGCTAAAACAGACTGTTGTTTAAAGAAAAACCTACTTCCCATCCCAGTGTGCCCTGGGGAACTGGCAAGGTCGTACTATTGCTTCCTATTAAATCCTTCTGGGAACTTCAAAGCAATCCTCATTAAAAGAACCCGTTATATTGGATATTTGTAATTGTTACTTATGGCCCTGGCACTACTCTGCACGATATTTTGCCAGTCCCCTGGGTTCAAGGCTCACTTCAAGTGTAGTTGTATCAGTCACTTTGCTAGCTATGCAGTCTGAGTTTGCTTAGGGGCTGCATGACAGACAGGGTAAATATCCGTCTCTAAAAGGGATAATAATGAGAAAGCCCTAAAGGTAAAGTGTAGCCCTGGTTAGAATGGCAGGAATTCAGAAGCCGAGGCTGTGTAAAGTGACCACTGTGTGAACGCTCTCTACATAGAAATACACCTGCAGCATTGGCCCAGCCCTGCTCTGAACAACACAGTCACATGCATATGCATCAGCATAATTATTCTAATAATCTGAATTAATCGTTTCATTATTAATTGCAATCTGAATGCAACAGCGGTGAGGCAGGTGAATCTGGGTGACCCAGGGTGTGTAAAGCAGCACTGAAGGGCACGTGGCTCAGGCTGGTTTCCTGCCTGTGCTCTCCTGGCATTGATCACTCAGGGGCTGGGGTTCACCTGATGATCTCCCTCTGAGGCAGGAGCTTATCAGCACTATCGCTGCTTTGCAGATTGGAAGGAAGGACATCTGTGTGGCATTCGGTGATGTAATTAGATAGATGGGTTGGACGTCTGGCTTCCAGCCACCTTGTTCACATTAGCAGAGCTGGGCCAATGGAGAATCCAGCCTTGTCCTCCTAAATCAGTGTGTGTGCGTGTGGGGGAGGCTGTTTGGTTTTTTTCTTTTGCAGCATTTGACATTTTTGTGACAGCTCATTAGACTTCTAGCCTTAAACACTACATTATGGGTCTATGCTAGGTAAAAATTTGTTTGTATGGCCCAGCCTGGCTTGTGATTATTTCAGCCAGCTTTGGGATTTTCTTCACCCCTTCCCATTCCATCGGATGGACCTGCAGTAGTGAACCCCACGGACAGAATCGTAGAATTATAGAATGATCTGGGTGGGAAGGGACCTTTAAAGCTCATCCAGTGCCAACCCCCCTGCCAGCAGCAGGGACACCTTCCACTAGACCAGGTTGCTCAAAGCCTCATCCAACCTGGCCTTCAACACTTCCAGGGAGAAGCAGCCACAGCTTCTCTGGGCAACCTGGACCAGAGTCTCACCACCCCCACATCAAAGAATTTCTTCCTCACATCTCATCTCCATCTCCCCATCTCCCATCTTCCAGTTTCAAGCCATCACCTCTTGTTCTGTCACTCCCTGCCCTTGTCCAAAGTCCCTTCCCACCCTTCCTGGAGCCCCTTCAGGTACTGGAAGGCTGCTGGAAGGTCTTCCCTGGAGCCTTCTCTCCTTCAGGCTGCACAGCCCCAGCTCTCCGTGGGTCTTCCTGGCAGCAATGGGTTAATTGCAACTGTGGGGCACTTTAAAAAGCTGCTGCCACCAAATTGTTTTCACTTTCCAAGTGGGATCATTCTGCATATTCTTCATCCATCTCAGGGTACAGTCAGATGCAGTCAGAGGAGTTCTCCTGGGCTTGCAGTGCCAACGGTGCTTGGTGTGGACTTGCTGGCAGATTCTGGCACATGCCGGTGGGCTCAGTGTAGCTCACAGGGTAGGCACAGCCTGTAGTTTGGAGGTGGCATGTGGAAACAAACCTCTTGAAGGACACACAGCACAATACAGGAATGTATCTTTGGCAGATAACAGGAGTGGTTTTAGGTTCAGCCATTTCTCTGGATTAAGGTGTTGACCAGAATGTCACATTATTGACCCAGTCTGAGCCCACGAGAGTCAACTGGACAGTTGCCCTCCCAGCTGCTCGGCTGAGACAGCGCTGCCAAAGCCAGCACTGGCGCTGCTGTCCCTGCCTGTTTACACAGTGGCAGCAGGTCGCAGAGGGACAATGAGCTTGTTTATTCTCTCC
>NW_010318251.1:0-9588 GCF_000700745.2 Antrostomus carolinensis
GGGGGGTGGAAATCTGGGATGGGAGGAACGCTTTAAATAAATAAATAAATGAGTTAATTAATTAACTTAATGATTTAGGGAGGGTGGGGGATGTATTTCTCTCTCTTTATCTCTCTCTCCCCACCCTGTGCCACCCACTTTGGTGTCCAGTGTCCCCGAGCACCCGCAGGGATGCTGGAGGAGGAGGAGGAGGAGGAGGAGGAGGAGGGATGCTCCGGGGTGCCGGGCAGGGTGAGCCCCGCTGCGGGTTGCCTGCCGCCGGCTCAGACTGGTTTCTGGAAAGTGCTTTGTCTCGCAGGCTGCATCCTGGGAAGGGTCATGTGGAGCCCAGTGATGTCATGGGATCAAAGCCTGACTCAGCTCCGCGTCCCATGGATGGGTGTCCGCAGGTACCAAAGTATGGGCTGAGATGTCAGAGCCCACCAGGAGCAAAACTTTCCGTTCCTCTGGCAGGAAAGGGGTTAAACCTGGTTCTCCCCCCCAGCCCAGCCTTCCTCTCCCGCCTGGAAGAGCCTGGCTCCTTCACCAGGAGGGGAGAAAGTCTCAACTGGAGGAGTACAATGGCAGTGCCTTAGCCCTGGCAGCAGGCTGTCAAGAGAGATGGAAGCCTCTCCTCACGCAGGGTGTGGTGGTCCTTTCCCCCCCCCCTTCCCACCCCCCGTAATGTCTTGATTCCCGAAACTTGCAATCAGGTTTAGGTCCTCAGCAAGCCATGGCAGCAATCCCAGGGAGATCCTAATCTACAATTTTGTAATTGCCTTTATTTGCATGTGAGGCAAATACATACATTCTTCCTGCCTTCTGGTAAAGAGCCAAACTTCTTTTCGTTGTGGGGGTTTGTATATTCTCCTGTGCTCTAATGCAGGCTATTTTTATTTATTTATTTATTTCTCCTTGATGATTTAAGTTTATATTCGGTGAGGTTTGTGTGTGTGTTCTTGTTTTGCTTTTTTGGTTGTTGTTGTTGTTTGTTTTTACTCAACATAAAAAGTGTAAGTACAGTGATGCCGGGTGCTTAATAGCTCCAGACTGAGATGGATTTTGAAGATAGGTTAAGTGAGTGTACTGGCAAAACTTTTATTGCTCTTTCTGAACTTCTTTTGCAGTAACCACTGTACTTTGCCCTGTTTTGAAATTAAGGTGTTTTGTCCAACTTAGCTTCCCCCCCCAGCATACTTAACTCATTTGTGTCTCCTCTCTCCCCAGAGCCTCACAATGACAGAGGAAGCATGCAGGACACGAAGTCAGAAACGAGCCTTAGAACGTGAGGTAACGCATAACGATGTGGACAGTAAGAAAATAAAAATGGAGAAAGGACTTTTAGGAACGGATATCAATGCTGAAAGCGACATGAAAATAAAAACAGATCCCGGAGCTGGAAAAGTACAAGGATTATTAAAAAGTGGAGAGGTGAAAGCAACCATTAAAGTGGAAGTTCAGACAGGAGATGAGCCTGTGGACATGAGTACCTCAAAAAGGTGAGTGACGACCTACGTGCTGCAGTTGCACTGTAACACTTGGGATACCAGCACAGTGAAATGTGTTCAGATGGCACTAGAGAGAAGTTCTCCCTATCAGAAAGGTAGAGAGAATTAAAATGTTATGTGTATGTTGTAGCTCTGGCTCTTCACGTGAGATTCAACAGCTACTTCTGTGTAACTTCCTCCCTGATTTTTCTTCCCCAAGCTTTGACAGCTGTGACGAGCAGCTGAGTCAAGAAATAGAGTCTTGAATGGAAAAACATACAAGTAATAAAGAGGATGTGCTTTGAGCTACTGATTAAGGTTTATGTGAGGAAGAGTAGTTTGGGGTTTTTTTTAATTGAGCTGTGATATAGGAAAAATAATAGATTATAGTTGTCTAAACAGAGATGTTTTAATTGCTTCTTCCTGCCAGAGCAGTATGTATGGATAAGTCTGGCTTGCTTTTTGAAGTGAGTTGTGGATTTTGACACTAGAAGTATTACAAAAAGACAGCACCTGTCTGCAGCAATTCTCTGTAAGACAAGTTCTTAATGCTTTTTTTGAAGTCCACCCTCCTGAAGATGTCTGAATTTTGACTTTTGCAAGCGTGAATTCAAAGCTCCTTTATCACTTTGGAGAATTTTATTATTACAAACATGTGAAGCTTTTCCTTTGACTTGTATCTGAGAGACACACGTGAATTGGGTGGTTCTGACATACAGATTTACAGGCATCAACTTTAAAGCCAGATTCCAAATCTTCCACTGTATTTCTAACCCGGATTCTGGTTGTACCAGGATAAAAAAATGGTTAGAAATTCTGTGTCCCTGCTGTTGGCCCTTCAGAGTCTTTGCTTTTTTTCTTTATAGTGCAGTAAGATCCAATATATTGAGCTGGAAGTTTAGAAGCCTCGTTTATTCCTGGTTCTGCCACCAGCAGATGTTGGAGTGGTTCTGTGTAAGAACTGAGATGTTCCTGTCTGTGCAAAGTGGCTTCAACAGCTCTGGGAGTAATAAATCTGTGTTCTCTTGGATGTTGGGTGTTCCAGCAGTGCAGACTTAAGGTGTGAAACTGAAAACACCAGATTCTTATCAAGGGCCCAGGAATTATTGGGAGGAGGGGCACTTATGGGTGCTACTGAGAAAATAGGTGTCTTTGATGTTTACTGGCAATTCATCTGTATAAACTTTTCCCAACTTTTGGTGCTTTTCTAAGAGAAACAACTTAGGCTGCAAGATTACTTTATCCAAATACTGCTTCAGTACATGTACAACGAGACCTCTTCCACCAGCATGATTGAGGGAAGGTGATAGTTTTTCATTTGCTCCAGAAAACTTCCAAAGGGACAATTATACAAGTTGCTCAGTTTGATATTTTAGAGGTGCTGATGACTTGCACAGCAGCAGTTTGTTGGGGTGACGGATGACTTGCACGTCAAGCAGTTGTATTGTGCTGACTAGGAGTGAATCTCTGAAGGTGTCTTTTGGTGTAATCACTGCCTACTAATTAGCACAGGTATGCATGCTCTTTTTTTTTTTTTTTTGAAGGATATCTAAGAAGATTGCTCATACCAAAAATGGCATCAATTAGAATCAGGTATTCTGCCTCTTTTGTTGCAGTACATGCCCCCGCATGCGTACGCCCTTTGTGAATTGAGAATAGTTTGGAAAGACCTGCAAGTGTTTCTCCTCTGTTGGTGTCTGTCTGCACAAACAAGGTGATGAACAAGGGGGTTGTGCATTTAACTTCCCAGAGAGCATCTGGAACAAAACCCACCTATTTAGATGAGAGAACATCCTCTCTCCCTACAGCGTTCTTATTTCAGGTGGTAATAGGATATTGTTGTATTCAGTTTCTGCAAGGAGGGAGAAGAGGCTTCCCCATACAAAAAGCGTGCTTGGCTAAGGAGGTGGTCTGCTCCCAAATCCACTGACCTTAATAATAATAAATATAATTAAGAATTTCATGAGGCTTTGGTTACTATTTGGAAGTTGGAACACCTTTCATAATGCGTATTTGTATAAAATTGTTAATAGAGAGGAATTAAACCTTGGGTCAAATGACAAAAGTGAGCCTGAATGATTCCACAAACTTCTGGAAATAAGGCAGCAGCTTCCCAGGTTCTGGGACTCGGCTCCTGTGTTGTTGGTGGTGCCCTTGGTCCATGTGTGGCTCTGCTCCCGGAGCCTTAACGTGGTGCTGAGGCCTCAGGATGCAAATATCTCCAGGAGAATGCAATCTGAGTCTGGAGATGCCTGAGATATGGAGGGAGCTTGTCTCTGGATGAGTCTGATCCCTTGCATATATAAGAATACAGTTGGCATTCGTAGGGAAGGTGGGTCTTCATTTCATAAGAGTTTGTTGTTTTTCTTTTTCCCCCAAGTGTGGGATTTACCTTTCCAGACCTTTGATCTTTAGAAGCATTTAACTCACAGCTTTCGTAAGACCTGTGTCTTCAAAGCAGTTGAGATGATTTTCTGAGGAGATGAAAAAAGAGCTGTTGCTTCAAATGATTGAACTGCTACAAACTTCTTGGGTCAAATTCATGCTTAGTGATGTATGGTGTTTTGGCTTTCGAACTTCCTTAATGCTTTTCAAACTGAAAACATAATATTTTCCTTGGAAAAGGTGGCCCAGCAATAATCACAGTTTAGCTGACATAAATCTGATTGAATGGATTATCTTTCTGAAATCAGTTGATTTTCAAGATTTGAAACACAAACCTGGCAATATCTCTGTGTTAAACTTAAAAAAAAATTATTTTTTAATTTTTTTTTCCCCCTAAACCTTGGAAGTTACATTTAAAAATAGGCTCTGGTTTGAGTACATTTTCTGATGCCAGAAGAAACAGAAGAAAGTCTGTAGTGGTAGAAGTCTTTGATGAGAGGTCACACCAGGCCAAACCAAAGTCTTGCTCCTCTGCCTGGCGTTTGTGCAGCGCTGGGAGCTCAGTACACTGGTGTGTAATTATCCCAGACCTACTGCAGAGGAGGAATGGGAGGAAGGAGAGTCCTTCCCTCTTGATAAGGATGTGTCTTCTTTACAGTGCAACGTGGAAAATAGTGCAAAGTAACTCACTTTGCTTGTGAATACTCTGATTGGCATCAATACAGCTGCTGGAGGGAAAGGACATTTGTCAAACCTGGTTGAACCCTGACATCTTCCCGTGCTTTTAAGCTTTGCTTTCCCTTTCCTCTGTTCTTCCTCTCATCTGTTCTTTCCTTCCTCTTAAATACACAAGTTTTTAAGGGACCTACAAGAAAGTTGGGGAGGGACTTTGGCCAAGGGCAGGGAGTGACAGAACAAGGGGTGATGGCTTGAAAGTGGCAGAGGGGAGATGGAGATGAGATGTGAGGAAGAAATTGTTTGGTGTGAGGGTGGTGAGACAGTGTCCCAGGTTGGCCAGAGAAGCTGTGGCTGCTCCTCCCTGGAAGTGTTCTCGGCCAGGTTGGATGAGGCTTTGAGCAACCTGGTCTAGTGGAAGGTGTCCCTGCTGCTGGCAGGGGGGTTGGGACTGGATGAGCTTTAAGGTCCCTTCCAACCCAAACCTTTTTATGATTCTTTAAGTTTCCCACCACACTCACCCTGCGTTGAGCATCGGTTGCTTCCAGCTGGGGCTTTCTCCTGGAACCATTCTTGGATTGTACTGCCTGCTCCATCACGTTGTGTTTATTGTACTCCAGATTCTGCTCCCTTCATCTACAACACACGTCCTGACCATTTCCCAAGTTTGTTGGGTTTTTTTTTCCTAGTACTATTTCCTGAACCACGCAAAATGAACTTGCACCCACTGCACTGGTTAAGCTCATGATTTCTGGTTGTACTCACAGGTTTGGCAGAGACCATGAGTGGTCTTGCTGGAGACAGTAACTGGCTGTTTGTAAGGGAGCTGCTGTCCTCAGACAGGTCTACAAGGGCAAGTTGTCCTTTCCTCTGGAGCAAAAGCATCAGGGTCCTTCAGGAGCAGTGTGATGTTATCCCAGTTGTAGGAAACCTTGCTCAGAAATAGAGGTGGGAGTATTGACAAGCCAGGATACCGCTGGCCGCTGAGAGCAGCTGTGTTGTGCTTGGTTGTTAAATCCTCCACATCACAGTAACTCTGCAAATAGATCACCTCAAAATACGTTTCACTTCAGAATTCTAAAACTCAAGGCTTTTCATTCATACAAGGAGAGTCAGGGAACGTGAGAAGATGGTTTTTGTCACAGCACACAAGCGTGATGGGAACAGTGAGGATGATATCAGTAATTAAACACAAATAAATGAGTTGGCTTCTATCTGTCACCCCCTTGCTTTGTCTTGTTGGCAATCTTGGGATGAACGTGTCCTCTGGAAAACTTTTTAGGTAGTTGAACATCTTGCTATTTTCCCTGTATTTTCTCTATTGGTAAATGAGCATATTACCTTATCTGTGTTAATCATGGTTTGATCAAAACCAGGCTGGCTGATAAACAGCAATTATTCCTACAGATTTTGGATCAGTTGGGGGTCTAGTTAAAAAAAACCAACAACCTCCCAACAATCAAACAAAAACCCCACATTCCAAAACCCACTCTATCTATTGTGTCATCTTCTCACATTAAACTACAGAGTCTGGATTTTCCTTCCAGTTGAAATACAAGTCTGGATAAGCCAAAAAGTCTCTATTTTATATGTTTGGTTTATTTTCCACAAAAATGGCTTTTACCCATCTCTTGTCTCCTGATGTCGTATCAGATATTACCCACAGCTTTAAGCTCTTGAAATTACACGTGAGCTGACTGAAGCCACTGCTTGTTTGCTGAAATAAATAATCTATTTGAACTCCTTAGTTCCTTTCATTTTAGATCTTGCTGGTTATGACTTGTGTGTGTGCTTGAAAAATGTTGCCTTGCTCTGGAACCTCAGAGTAATCACGTTCTCCTTCTGTTACATGGGATAATTAAAAATACCATCTAATAGAAGTTGTTGTGAAACAGTATGAAAGCTGAGCTAGTGGCTGTGCTCTGGATTTTTATGTTTGGATGCTAAATGTTGGTGCTTTGAAGGATTTTTGGGGTTGGTTTGGGGGGGTTTTTGGTCTTTTTGTTTGTATTTGGTTTGGTTTTTTGTTTGTTTGTTTTTTAATCTGGCCCAGTCACATTCCAAACTTACTAAATGAATGTATTTGACTCTGAAATTCCAGTATTTTCTTGAGCACATGGGGATGCTGCCTGTGTTGGCTGACCAAACTCTCCAGTTTACTGGAATTTACTGGGAACAGTGTTCACAGCAGTGCTGGTGAAGAGCAATATGCTCCTTTCTTCCCATTAACCTGGAAATATGGCCCAGCCCTATAATTTAAATCTCCTTTTCAGATCATGCACGTTGTGTCTCTGCCTCCTGGTGTGTGTTGTTACTGAAGGATATTGTGACAAAATTGATATCAAAGTTTCTTGGGGAAATTTTAATGTATTATTTTAAATACAGGCCTAGTTTGATGAAAGTTTCCTTCCTTTCTGTTCAGAGGAAGGGATGAAGTTTGTTTTGCTTCAGTTTCTCCCCACAGTCACTAGATCCATTGCAACTCCTTCGATTTGTACAGATAAAACATCTCCAGGAAAAAAAAAACTAAATAAAAAAAATCCCCAGCACATTGCTTTTTCTTTCCTTGTTTGTCTTCCTTGCCAAATATTTTTGGATGAGATTGTTGAATGGACTGAGGCAAAACTGTTGCATATTTGCTGATGCAGATGGAGCTTTAGTCTGAATAAGAGTTGTGATGTTTCCTGCGGTTACCTGTGGCTGGGGGCAGGACGGGGCTGTGCAGGGCTCTTGCTCTGCAGTGGGGATTTCATCTTCTGGGTCAGTAAATCTGTAATTTCAAGTGAGCATTGTATTGATTTTTATTTTTAGCTTTTTTTTTTTTTTAGGGTTTTTTTTTAATCTTTTTTTTTTTTAGCTTTTTTTTGGGGGGGAAGAGTGATCGAAAGGGCATTTTAGAGCATGGATAGATAAGGTCTGGTCTGGAAAAGGAAGCTTATTTTTTTTGTGTAATGTTTCTGGATCAGTATTATCAAATGCAAAGACTCCTTGTTGAGATACAGGAGCTCTCCTCTTAACATCATGAGCTGCACCACGAGTCCTCAGAAATTAAACCCTCTGCCAGAGCCAGTAGTTCCTGGGTGACTCTTTATCTCTTACTGGTGTTAAGTTTAAACTTTGTCTCCTTTGGTCAGACTTCGTTGGAACTTCTGTCTCACAGGAAGGTGGGTCTGTTAGAAAACTTGAATCCACCTCGAGATAACTTACACCTCAAATGTCTCATCTTCAAGGCAAAAATTGAATTAATCTTCCTCTAGCCCAGCTCAGTGGGGTCAGACCTCCAAGGCTGGATTTGGCCACCTGACCCTCTTCTTTCCTTCAAATCAACAAATCAATCCACAGTGTCTCCATGGGAAAGTGTTTTTTTGGTTGTTTTTTTGGTTTGTTGGGTTTTTGGGTTTGTTTTTTCTTTTCCTGGAATAGTTGTTGTGCTCTGAATTCCTAGAGGATGCTCCAAGACACTATGGAAAGGTCTCGGATGGTGTGATGCGTCTGTCCTTGTGCTCTGAGATTTTAAAAGAGGATATTGGAGGAAGCGTGGCCTTTTTCTTAGCGTCCTTAGTGACTCAGGAGGTCTGTGTTTTGATTCCTTACCCAAACTTTTCTGCAAGGTCTCTGTTCAATGATGTTTTTATTGCTGTGAATCCTTAAATGGGTGTAGGTAAGTGGGCAGCAAACCCCACTTTCATCTTCTAGCGTAGCGTCCACATGATTGAGACAGCAACACTTATGAAAGCTGAAGGGAGGATAATGGAACTGTGTCTTTATTTAGCTAAAGGATATGCCTGATGGCTTCAGAGGATAAAGGTCAGAGTATCAGGGCATTTATCCCAAATTATTAACTGCTGGTGGCAGTATTTTTCTGCAAGTGGTGATGTTTCCATTGTCTTTCTGATTTTGAAACATCTGGTTTGAATTTTTTTTTGCTTTACACAGAGGCTAACAAAAAGAGTAAAGCAAACTCCTTTTTTCCTTTTTTTTTTAAAAAAAAGGAAGATTGTTTTGCAGAGTTCTCCTCTATATTTCTGGAGTTCAGTCTTGTGCCACCTCATTCATGATGCAGTTGGTTGTGCTGCTGAGGTTTAAAAATCCTGTCATATTGAATATGGGTCGAGTTGGTTGCTGTGGGCAGTATGTGTTGCCTTAAAAAATATATATATTATATCTCTCCTTCAAAAAGGGTTTTCCTCTGTGAGGTCTCATGTCAACAGACTCAGAGCTGGTAGATGGTCTGAAATAGATAAGACTATTTAATACTTTTGTGGAAATAAATGATTTTAAAACTCAGAGCGCAGTGGTTTCTAATGCAGCTTTTATTAGATCAGTGTCTTATAATGTAGCTGTCAGGAACAGCATAATGGATCTTGGAAAACAGAGAAATCATGTGGCTCATCCAACCTGGCTGAGAACACTTCCAGGGAGGAGCAGCCACAGCTTCTCTGGCCAACCTGGGACACTGTCTCACCACCCTCACACCAAACAATTTCTTCCTCACATCTCATCTCCATCTCCCCTCTTCCAGTTTCAAGCCATCACCCCTTGTTCTGTCACTCCCTGCCCTTGGCCAAAGTCCCTCCCCAGCCTTCCTGGAGGCCCTTCAGGTACTGGGAGGCCACTAGAAGGTCTCCCCGGAGCCTTCTCTTCTCCAGGCTGAACAGCCCCAACTCTCTCAGCCTGTCCTCACAGCAGAGCTGCTCCAGCCCTCGCATCATCCTCGTGGCCTCCTCTGCACTGGCTCCAGTAGCTCCATGTCCTTCTGCTGTTGGTGGCCACAGCACTGCAGGTGGGGTCTCACCAGAGACCTTCCTCATCCAGCCCAAAAATAAACCCGGGAGATCTCCACCGCGCAGCCCGTGACTCTCCTGGGGGGTTTCTTTTTTGGACAATTCTCCCTTTTAAAAGATTTTCTCATTGACAAACACCAAGTGACCGTTGGTGGCAGCGCCCATGGCGGGTGCTGGGGATCCCTGGGCAAGGCCACTCCATTTTGTCCGCTGGCACCTGAGCCTGACCTCACCTCACAAAATGACGGCCGGGCAACAACGGCTGGGGCCGGGCCGGG
>NW_010318251.1:9638-15013 GCF_000700745.2 Antrostomus carolinensis
GCTCCGTACGGGAGGGGACATCCCTGGTGCCGCCATCTGAAGCGGGTTCAGATGCTGCCACCTTGGCCGGAAAAAAAACTGTCTGGAGCTTGGTGACATCAGCTCCAGCGTGGCCCCGTTGGCAGCTCCCAGGTTCCACCACCATTCCCCGCAGAGGACAGCCCGGCTGTGCTCCCCGCTGCTCCCAGAGGGACGAAGAGTAGAGTTGTCATCTGTGGCCAGATAAACTCCTTCGTGTCCCCTCGTGTTTGTGGATGAGTTTGGGTTGTAGCACCTTGACCCCGTAGCTCTTCCCAGCGTCCCTCCCCGCGGGCGTGCGGAGCCGACCAGAAGAGCTCTGGGTTGCAAACACCGGCTGCTCAAATCCCCGTGTTTGGGTGATTCTCAGCTTTTCAGATGATTTCACCATCCCTGCTTTCCATCAGGGATTTAACCTTAAAGTTTGATGAGGAGCAGCCAGCACCTGACTCCAGCTGAGTCTCGGTCCTTCACGCTGCTCCAGCCGTCACCTGAGCAGGGCTCAGCGCCACCAGCTCAGCACGTCGCTGTGTTCCCTGCACTCCTGCTGTTCAGAGAAGTTCCCCGAGACCCTTAGAACTTGGCCCAACCCAGTTACGTCCCCGCTGAGAGCGACCTGAGCCAGTTTGGTGCGTTCAGATACAGGAAAAAGCTGCAAATACTTCACCTGTGCCACTTTTGAAACTACCTCGGTGGAAATGACGGGGGTTTTCTGGCTTGCTGTGCCCTCTAGAGGACACTCCTCTACTTCTTTCTTTATTTTTTCTCCACTAACATGGAAATTTTACTTTAAAAGTTGCTTTTTGCTTTATTTGAGGCTGGTTTTGCAGTATGCAAAATACCATTTGACCTGCAGTGAGTGTTTACTGAAGGTGTGTGTTTCTCAAAGCTTATCGGGACACGCACTGTTACTCAGTATTAATATCCTTTGCATCACTAAATAAGATAATAAGGATTAATTTTTTATTTTGTTTATCAAATTAATTTTTATCGACTTAATCATTATAAATAAATAAAAATTATTTTTATTTTTTATCGAATTAATTAATCATTCGGTTCCTAATAAATGTGGAGTAGCAGTTCAGTCCTAGAAATTATTGTTTAGTCTCAGAAGTGATTATTTGGTGTTTAAAAGTACAAAACTCATATGCCACCTCTCTTATTTGTGGATAATACACATCATACTGAAATATTTGCTTCGTCTTGCTTGATAGAAATTCTTTATGCATTTTGTTTATTGCCTGACTGTAAACCAGAGGGTTCTTACTGTAAACTTCACTGTTCCTACTTCTGGCTCTGGCTCAGAAGAAAAACAAAACAATTCCTTGGGTTCCATTCTCTTAAAATTCTTGTTGTCGGCCCTTTCTCAACCGCTGTCATCATTTCCTGGGCAGCACAGGAGACTTTGTGCTCTTCCTGTGAAGCTCCTGTTTAAACCTCCCAGCAAATCACGTGCCACAAACCTTGCTCTGAAATAATCACACTTCACAGTTGGAAATCCCAAATCCTGGTACCAAAGGTGATCGGTTACCAGCTTGTGCAGCAGAGGAGAGGAGCTGGCGTCTGCTGTCACATCACATCATCTCTGTCCCTTTTGGTTCATTATTTGGTTCATAAATGATGTATTTAAGATTCTGTTCTCTTATGATAATGGAACCAAGAGGTGATTTATTGGCAGGAATTCTGGTGGAAGGTGTAGCCATCACTCAAGACACTTGAGTGTTAAAGCCAAATAAAGAGTTTAAATCAATTTATGCCGGGGTGTGTTTTGGTGGTTTTCAATGAAGGATGTGTGTCTCTGTTAAGACTGACAGGTTTCTGCTCCTAATAGTAGAAAATAATTTAGTAGTGTTGGTGTAGAAAGAATTTAATGCCATAAAGTACTTAAACTTAGGTAAGAGAATAGATCTGAGTTGTTTGTGTTGTTTCCTTCAGTAACTTGAATGGGGGAAGTTCACAACTTTAAAATATTTCCATTAAGAAAGGAAAAAGAGAAGGGGAGTATCAGCACATTAAAGAGAAGCAGCAAAAGTGACCTGTTTGTCCCTGGATTAGGGGTGGGATGTGGTCCTCTTCCCCCTGGTGTAGGCAGAGCCCTGGAAAGCCTCCGTGTCTTCTAAGAGGCTGATGGAGAAGCTTGTAATGTGAAGGAATTCACCATTGTGGTGTGGCTGCATCTTGCCTCGTGGCAGGTTTGTGTGCTGGGAAGATTAATATCCACAAGGAGAGCAGGAATTGAGCTCATCCGTGTCAAGTTTATTCAGAATCTGGGAGAATTTGGATTAATCTCACAGAAGGTTGTAAAGAACATTAACTTTGCAGCTTGAAGTAGTTGTTTGCTTGTTTTTATTAACCCATTCTCTGTGTTTTCCTTGATTTGCAGTGAAATAAAGAGAGAAAAGAGAGTCCCCTCACCAGATGTTATAGTGTTATCCGACAATGAACCCTCTAGCCCTAGAATGAATGGTTTAACAAAAATAGCATTAAAAGAGACCAACACGGAGGCGCTCATGGTGAGTTGTCTTGTCTTGACACGCTTTTTGAGTTGTGCCATCTAGAAAGAAGAAAACACACCACTTGTCCCCACAGAGGCACCTGTGATCCCAGGGTCGGGTGGAAACGTGGTTTTATAACGATGATGGATTTACAGGCTGAGAATCTTGAAGCTGTTAAAGGCTTATGGTGGTTTTTTAATGTCTTTCAGGCTCTTAATTCCTTGATTTTTATATACTTAGAAAGTGCATCTTTTTCAGAATGGGCTTTTTAATGGGCACAATGTCCTTTTCTCAGCATGACATAACACAGATTTCTTGTCTGACTCTTCATTTGACTTTATTTACTTGTTTTGCTAATGAAAAAACCTCCAGAACTTTTATTTTTTGGCCTTTGAGTTCTTTCTCCAGACTCACTTTGTGTCCATATATTATTGCAGGTTTGTCAGTGATGTTAAGACAGACATGACAATTATAAATGCTCTAAGTTCTTGTTGTAACTTGTATGGTATCTGTCTTTTCCCTCTCCCCCTCCTGGTTTTCCCATCCTCTCTTGCCTTACCCGGCCCTGCAGAAAAGCAGTCCAGAGGAGCGTGAGAGAATGATTAAACAGCTCAAGGAAGAGTTACGGTTAGAAGAAGCAAAGCTTGTTTTATTGAAAAAGTTACGGCAAAGTCAAATCCAGAAAGAGACCACTACTCAGAAGGTATTGATTTATTTTCCTACAGATACTTTTTATCATCTCATCTTTTGAAATGGAAGGGGAAAAATTTAAATAACTCTGGCAGTTGCCATAACCTATGGAACGTAAGAGAGCTTTTACATAAAGTATATGTCACTTTCCATAAAGCCTTTATGAAGTTCATAGTGCTTTATCCTCTTAGCCATTCCTTTTTGTGGAATTCCTTTTTTTTTTTGCCTTACCAAGACCAAACAACAAGCCAGTTTGTCCTCTCAACTGTATTCAAAAGCTGAAGACTTTTTTCAAAGAATCATTACCTAGGTTGGAAAAGATTTGTTAAAATTCAGATGAGTTTATGAATGTAACATACTTTCAATTATTAAACACTCTGTCCAGTCCTTAATGCTGCGAAGAGATTGCTGAAATACATCTGGAGGATGTTTTTGCACATAACAAATGTGCTGGCAGGTAGAGTTAAAGCCATTGCACCCCAGGCTCTGGGAGCTGGCGGCCGAGGGCTGCGTTCCGTGCTGCGTGGCAGAAGCCCAGGTTTGGATTCCAGGTCTTACCAGGTGAAGTAAATCTGCAGTTAGCTGCATGCTTTTGTCATCCAAAAAAATCCAGGCAGCCCCTGGAAGGAATGGTTCAGCCCTCCCACCCTGAACTCCCTTCTCTCCCTCCTCTTTTCTCCCCACCCCTCATCTCACACAACCCCGCGCAATATCCGGACTGCCGGGAGCAGAGCTGTTTTCATCAGAAACTAGAAGAAGAAAAATCTACCTTTTTGTCAGAGCACTTGCCAAGTCTCCTCGCTCCGTGTGTTGTTCATGCTGGCACCGAAGGTTAGAGGTGGAGGGTGGCAGGAGAAAAGCAGAGGAGGTTGGGAGGTGAGGGGGTGTGCGAACACCCCACGCGCCGCTTTCAAGGCGGAATTTCAAGTGTCTGTAACAATGGCAACTGAACCATTTCATTTTACAGCGCGTGATGCTGACTCGATGGATTTTGTGATGGGGGCGACGTGTAGATTTAAGTGCACTTCACGGTGCAGATGGATGTTCATACAAGCTCTCTTGGTTGGTTTGGGTTGTTCTATTGGCATCTTGCTCCCAGACTTCTGAGTGCTTCCGTAGATGGGATTAAAACTAATGTACTAGTACCTCAACTGGCTGCTGAACGCTGAGCAGTGAGCTCTGGGTGTTTGAACTAACGAGGGTGAAAAGGCATATCCTAAACTTCTTAACACCTGAAGTCTTTTTCCTAAATGGTTTTTTTTTTCACTTTGCATTATGCTTGAACCTGGTTAGTTGAGACAAGTGGTCGTGGTGGATAAGACTAGAGTGGGCTCTAAGCTGAGGCTGCTAAAATAGATTTCCACGTTGCTCTACTTTTGGTGTGTAGGCTCTTTTTATTTCCCTGGTATAATCTTATCTATACTTACCTAATAACTTCTTCGTTTAAATACGCATGTTGAGATGCTTGGAGGAAGAAAGGGATGGGGGAGGGGGAAAACCACAGGCTTTGAAGATTCTCTTACTTGAGGCACAAGGAGGTAAACGCTTTTATTCCCTTAGCTTCTGTAATTCTGCTTACACCCTTACACTCGTCTGCTTTCTTTTCTGGTTTTTCCTCTTCCAGCCTGCTGGTTCCTCTGGGAGTGCTGTGGCCACCCCTCCGCCCTTGGTGCGGGGACCGCAGAGTGTTCCTGCTGGCAAGCCGTCCCTCCAGGTCAGTGGGGTGGGCCAGGCTGCCAGGTGCAGGGCATGGAGCAGAGAAGAAGGTGCATAGTACAGGAAAGACAATCCCATCACATTAATTCATGGCTTAGAGTCAGCTGGAGGGTTTTTTTGGTTTGTTGTTTTGCTTTTTTTAACTCCCAAAACCCCACTATAAGCTTTTTAAGAATGAATTGGGGTGGGAGATGAAAGTAGGCTGTCACACAGAGATAACTCTCATAAGCTTATTTTTCAGTGGCTGATCATCCTGATCCACTCTGCTGATAAATACATCCATACGTGTACTAACGACCTTTGGCGAACGAGGATGCCATGGAGTTATGTCACAGAAATATCGTGGCAGCCTGTTGCCCTACCCTCGAGAGATTTAATTGTGCCTTCAGTATGATTAACCTTAAAAAGCTGAGTGAATCATAACGATTTTCTCTTTCAGCTTGGTGGCACATGATG
>NW_010318251.1:15047-27130 GCF_000700745.2 Antrostomus carolinensis
TGTTGGAAAGCCTTGGGGAAGTTTAAAAAAAACAACAACAAAACCCACAGAGGTTGACATCTGTCGACCTAATCTTCCTCTTGAGTCTAGTATCTTGTTTCACTTTTGGATTTAAAACATTTCTTGGTTACCTTTACCATTACCTTGGGCTAATTCGAAACAAATTTCAGAACTGCTTCAGCACAAAGTGCTTTCACGTGGAAAATACCAACTCTTCATTTCAGAATCCCCTAGAACACTATACTCCAGGGAAAGGGTAAATTTGCTCTCCGTTTAGGAAACATTCCCAGAACCTAAAGCAATCTGTCAGTTGGAGTCATCTCTTCCTTGAGGCAAGTTGCCTTCACTAAAGACAGCACTTTCAGAGGAACTGGACCACGAGTTAAATCTTCAACCAACAGACAGTGAAACTTCGGTTGGACAGAGCAGAGAGCTGGGAGCTAAGAATCCAGAATGGAAGTTATTCTGTCTAATTTGCAGTGTTTGGGCAAATTAACCTAACCTCCATCTGCTTTTGCTTGACTCTTAAAAACTCTACTAATTCCTGTGTGTAGGAGTTGAGTTAACATTTGGTCTTTAGTTGAAAGATTTGAAAGTGGATCAGACTTCCCACCTGCCTCAATACCTACGTGTGTGTGCACATGGTGACTCAGGAAAGTGGGAGCTTCAGTGTTTTTAGAAGTGTTCCTTCACAGATGATGGTTGGTTTGGGCCTCGAGTGAGGGAAGTGGCAAAATGTGTGAAGCCACATGGATGGGATGGAGAGGTTTGTTGCTCTTGAGCAGGGGGAGCATCTCAAGCTCGATTGCGTAGCGTTAGTGGTCTGCAGGAACGTTAGTAATGTGTGAAACCATATCACCTTTCTTGGGAATCTAAGGATTTCATGCAGTCTGCAGCCTAGAAAGCATGGGCAGAAATTTTTCAGGCTTCTTTAGCCTGATTTCTTTTCTTTCTCATTTTTTCTAAAGCTTTCCCCTTTTCCTGTCTCTTTTTTTTCCTTCCCACATACCTGCACATGCCCAATCTACTCACCTCCCTGGGTTCCTGCATCTCCAACTTCTCTCTGCCCCATGCTTCTCCTTGAAGACAGCAGTTTGGATTTCCCCATTCTCTTACTCCCTACCAAAATACACTTTTTTCTCTCTTTTTTAAATTTTTAAATTGTTTTTGGACACTACTGCACCGAAGCCAGCCCAGCCATCTCTTGCCCTACAGTATTTCCATCAGCTCAAGACAGCTACCGTCACATCAGGCAGAGAGGAGAGCTCCTAACTCGGGTTATGTTGTGCCTCTTTGTGTCTCAGAACAGCAGTTCTTGAGCTATTGAATTTCAGCAGTGGGTGGGCAGATGAAAATGTTGTTCAGGACTGTTCTTTACCTTTTGAATTCCGTGCAGGATGAGAGAGAACAAACCCCGAGCGTGTAGCCAGACTGCCATTGCTGCCTGAGGTTTCAGGTGCTGCTTTATGGGCAGCGAAAGAGAGCGTGAGCAGAAACACACACCAGAGCACAACAATGCGAGTAAAGCCCTTTGTGTTTTGCAGACCTCTTCTACACGTATCCCAGGCACTGTTATTCCTCCTCCCTTGGTCCGTGGAGGGCAGCAGACTTCTTCAAAATTAGGAACTCAGCAAAACACGCAGATAGTGATGCCACCTCTTGTCAGAGGAGCACAGGTAAGTGTTTCCCTTGTGGTAGATCTGCTCTGCTTTTCCTTAGTGCATCTTCATTATTTTCTTAGCCATCTTTCTGCTTGTCTGGAGGGAACCTATGACATTCTTGCTGGAATTTCGTGATGTGACTAGATGTTTTGCTATTGAAAGCTCCTCCATCATTCCAGTTTTGCATATTGTGCTGTCCCATCACGCTTCCAGTGAAGAATGAGAAAAGCCTGTGGTGATGCAGGATGCTGCCTTACCTGCATAGCTGCTCCCGTAGCTGGGCCAAAGCACTTTGTTTGCCTTTATTAGGAAAGTTAATTTACAGGCTTCCAGCTTCCCCTGCTTTTTAGGAGAGCAGCAGCAAAGGAAATGAAACAGAATCCCTCATTCTTCCATTTTTTTTCCTCTCGTTATTCTTTCTGTCATATCAATTTCACTTTTTCAAATGCTAAAACTCACTTTTTTATTTTCCCCCTCTCGTTGTGTCTGTCTCACAATTGAATAAGAGCTGCTGAAATGAGATAGTCGACTGGAAGTCTGACAGTGCTGCTGCTTTGCAGGGTCTTTATCACACATAATAGAAAATAGTGGTGTCACTAAAGGAGAAGGAAAGCAATGTTCAGTTTGATATGATCTTCTAAAATTATTGCTTCTGTGGGATACCAGGAAAAAAACATTTCCTTATTAGATGGGGATTTATTTTGTAGTGAAAGGTCTGCTTTTACCTGTTGCACAGGCAGCGTTAGGAGGGAAGGTTAGAGATTGGCTATTTCATTTTCTTTCTGTTCTGATTGTGGAGAAAAACTCATTCTGAGAATTGTCTTTCTTAATGCCTTTAAAATGAAACAGGCTTAACAAGTGTGCGTTTTGAAAGAAGTTTGACTCAGAAGCTTAGATTTTTATTTTATTTCTTTTTTGGCACAGTTGTTTTGGCCACAACTTGTTTCGTTTTGACAGAGGGAAAGGGAAACCCATCCCCTTGTGACACAGATGTTAATTATCACGCTTTCTTTGCGTTCCCTGCCTTGCCTCATTTCCGCTGTCTCACGCCATCCCGTTCAACTCCCATCGCTTACCTTCCCCTCTATCTAACCCTCCCCATCATTCATGGCACCATTGCATCAGCCCATTTCTGTGTCTTCCCAGCAAATCCACAACATCCGACAGCACTCCAGCACGGGGCCACCTCCGCTGCTGCTGGCGCCGCGGGCGTCGGTCCCCAGCGTACAGATTCAGGGGCAGCGAATTATCCAACAGGGTCTGATCCGCGTCGCCAATGTCCCCAACACCAGTCTGCTTGTCAACATCCCACAGGTGAGTTCTGGAAGATATTTTATGTCAAATAAAACATTTAGAGGAAGACATCTCAGAAGAACAGAGATGAATGGTTGTAATTAATGATCGTTGGGTTACTGTGTCTAATTGGTGTGGCCTGCTGTTAACTAACTGATGGCGTTGCTTATTACTGCTCCTTGTTCATCCCATGCTGTCCCTTTCTCTGTTCACATTCACTTCCTGTACACAGGAATGAAATAAAACATTACACAGTATTGGGAAGACATAGATATTTGAGTGAACGGAATTTTGTGCCTCATTTCACATTTGGTGTTTCAATTGGAAGCTGTCCATTAGAATTTATATCTTTTTCCCTTAACTTAAGAAGCGTAAATGAGTGTTCTGGTAAACAGAGCTCAAAATGAGTTAGCAATCCTGTTTGAATCACCAAGAGATACTGAAGCAGCAACGTAACATCTGTCCCTGACACTGACATACAAATGCTGTAGATGAAGGAAGCAATTTAAAGTAAATCATAAGGAAAAGAGGACTCCTTTTTGGGTTTTTCTTTTGAATTTCTATAACTGCCTTATAAAAATGGTCAGAAAAGAAAAATAAAAGTTCTTTTTCTAAAGAATTAGAGCATTAGATGACAGGTGCAGTGTTGCAATGAACGTATTTATTGTGGTCTGTTTGGTCACCTACAAAATAAGACATAGAGGCAAACAGTCTGGTCTGGTCCCAAGCAGCCTTCACCCCACACAGCCCCGCGCTGCTTCCCTCCCTCATCCCTCTCGGTGGAGAGGAGCACGTGTGACAGAAGCGTTGAACCATGTGGTATTTGTCACTGAGCTGTGTCATGTTCCTTCCAAGGCTTCACCAACTTCAATCAAAGGTACAACCGTGACATCTGCTCAGGCTAATGCTACCACGACCAGCGCCGCTTCCATCGTCAACTCCAACGACTCGCCGGCCAGCCGGCAAGCTGCTGCCAAGCTCGCCTTGAGGAAGCAGCTGGAGAAGACGCTGTTGGAGATCCCTCCTCCCAAACCACCTGCACCAGAGATGAACTTCCTACCAAGTGCAGCTAATAACGAATTTATTTACTTAGTCGGGTTGGAAGAAGTTGTGCAGAATTTGCTGGAAACTCAAGGTGAGAGAGCGTTAAGAATGTTCCTCAGAGGTGAGGAGAAAACCATTCCCGTCTGGTTTTTATCTCAGTAGCAGGCAGCAGGAGTTTCAGGCTTCACAAGGTTAAATTGTTATACTCTATCAGATCTAAGATTCACTTCCTTTAATCATTTTCAACCTGTTTTATTTAAAATTCTAAAAAGCATCTAAAAAAATTCTTAAAAAAAAAAAGGTTCTGATTTCTCATAGGCTAGATGCCGATTGTAATAATTTCTCTAAAATGCGTCCAGTTCTCCCCAGATACTCCCTATCAGCCACTTGTTTGTCCATCACCCCTAAATTCTCCAAATATCTGAAGAAGTATCTGCTGGGTACCTACACACACACTCACAGAAGAGTTTAAAGATGTAGTAATGCAGAAAGCTCCAGGCTGAGGAGAGTTTGCTTTGGGGGTTTTTATTTCATGCTGGAATATTGTATTATTAATTAAGTATTATTAAGTATTATTAATTCCTGGAAGTCTCAGGTGGAGCTCAACTAACCTGGTTGTGTTCTCCAGGTAAAGTTTCGGTTGCTGTATCATCTCGTGAGCCCTATATGTGTGCTCAGTGTAAGACTGACTTCACCTGCCGTTGGAGGGAGGAGAAGAACGGAACCATTATGTGTGAAACCTGCATGACCTCGAATCAGAAGAAGGCCTTGAAAGCTGAGCACACTAACCGACTGAAGGCTGCCTTCGTCAAAGCACTGCAGCAGGAGCAGGAGATCGAGCAGAGGATACTGCAACAGACCGCGGCTCCTGTACAGACCAAGTCAGACCCTATAGTGCAGCACCACTCGCTCAAGCAGGTAAGGCTCCGTCCACCAGCAGCCAGATCTTGGTGGTGGTGATGATGGGACAAGGATCCCACACGGCTCCGAGTGCGAGTGTGTGGTACGCAGGCATGAAACTGCTGCATGAACTTCCTTTATTTAAGCTCCACAGGGTTGTGTCGTTGTAATTATCCAGGTGTTTAAATATCCTGCAAAGTCTGTTCCTGGATTTTTTTTAGGATATGCCAAATGGAAAAAGGGAGTTCCAATGCCAAATGGAAACAGGAGTTCCAACACTAAATACACAAGAGCAAATAGACCCAAGATACTAAAAAAAAACAATAAAAATGGCTTGAGCTAAGAACACATAAAGTTGCTTGTGAAGTTTTAAGGTGATGGGAGCAGCACCATGGCAGGGTCTGCATCTCGCACACCTTGTAAAACAACCATTCAGCTGGGAGAAGACACAACCTGCTGAAGTGCTGCTTGGAGTTGAGATAATCAAGGTTCTGGTTATTTAGGTCAGGGAAGTAGAAGTAGGGTGCTGCCTGTCTGTGGAGATGCTCACACAGCACATTTTTTGCTGCTTTGCAGTGGATTATAACTCCTCATCCTTCGAGGTGCTTTCAGAAGTAGAAAGCTCTGATTGGTTTTTTTTGTTGTTGTTGTTGAGATATCTTGGAAGTTTTCAGTCCTGAAAATCATAGTATCATAGAATGGTTTGGGTTGGAAGGGACCTTAAAGCTCATCCAGTTCCAACCCCCCTGCCAGCAGCAGGGACACCTTCCACTAGACCAGGTTGCTCAAAGCCTCATCCAGCCTGGCCGAGAACACTTCCAGGGAGGAGCAGCCACAACTTCCTTGGGCAACCTGTTCCAGTGTCTCACCACCCTCACAGTGAAGAACTTCTTCCTAATATCTCATCTAAACCTCCCCTCTTTCAGCTTAAACCCATTTCCCCTTGTTCTGTCATTAACTGCCCTTATGAAAGGTCCCTCCCCAGGTTTCTTGTAGCCCCTTCAGTTACTGGGAGGCCACTATAAGATCTCCCCGGAACCTTCTCTTCTCCAGGCTGAACAGCCCCAACTCTCTCAGCCTGTCAATGTAGTCATGCATCCCAGAGTTGACAGAAGAAGCCAAGAAAGGAGAGGGGGCAGGAAAGATTCACCAAGGCTATTGTAATGGAGACAGAAAACCTCTACTCCTGTCTCACTGCTTTGCTCTCTTGCCAGAGTTCCAGCCAGATGTCTCGAGGTCCTGGAGCTCCGCGAGGTGTGTTGCACGCGTTTAGCCAGTCCCCCAAGTTGCAGAACGCATCGTCCGCAGCAGCGCTGGGGAGCAGGGCAGGTAAACATGCTGAGAGACCTGTTGGCAAGGGCAGTGCTGCCGCCTGGAAGAAGACTTCCATCAATACAGGTACATTTTTCTCTCAACTTCCTTTTCTTTGTACTTCCAAACTGTGCTCTGTCCAACAACCCCAGCTCTGTGCGTAAGGATGAGCTCTGTTTGATGCTTCCTGCATGAGAGCCCCATGGTACCAAGGCTCTGCTCTCAGTATGGTTGATAGCACTTGATTTGGGTGTGGTGGTTTAGCATCAAAAGGGGCAATCAGATGGTGCTACCAAATAAAAACCACCACTTGCCACATTTATAAATAGACTTAACTAGATGTAACGTCAGACTGCTCATCCTTGACTCCGTGTGCGCAGCCAGGACCGCGCTGCAGGAGTTTCTCATTCCTTTCTGGGAGTTTAATTCACAGAATCACAGAATGTTGGGGATTGGAAGGGACCTCAAAAGATCATCCAGTCCAACCCCCTTGATTTTTCAAAAAGGTTTTATTTTTTTGGTGTTTTCTCTTTGCTGAAAGCAACATCCAGTAAATAGATGGTTTTCCTCTAGGTAAGGCTGCACTGCACACTCACAGCCTTCCTCAGGATTTGAAATAACTGAAGCTGTTCCTTTGAACAAATGGAAATTATAAATTCTAATCTAATCTTTTTTATATATATAGATAAGAATCTGACTTGAGTCATTTGTTTTCTTAAATGATAATTAAGACCTCCAGGAAAGAAACACTGTAGCATCTTGCTCTTTTGTGATCTGCTTTCTTGCCCAGTATTGAATGCATTTCTTTTGATTTTATTTATTTCTTTTTAATTCCTGACAGCTTAATTTATCATTTTAAATGTAATTTCATTGCAGAGAGCTCTAGCCTGCCTAAATTTTCATTTTTGGTATTAAATCTTGCTCCTGTTTGTTCAGATGATTTTGGAAGCTTTCATCTTTGGAAGGTGTCTGACCTTCATGGCCAATAGTGCCCTGTGCTTACTTAGATGATTCATTTTCACGTGGATGAGATGACAGTAGTGTGTTTTTACCACTGTTTTGTCTCATGTTTGGGGTTTTTTTTTGTCATGCTGTGACACTTGCTCTCTCTTCTCTTTTCTGTCTCGTCAGGTGGGGCTTTACCTTTTGTTAATCCTAGTTTAGCTGTGCACAAGTCATCTTCAGCAGTAGACCGCCAGCGTGAGTATCTCCTGGATATGATTCCCCCACGGTCCATCCCACAGTCCGCCACGTGGAAATAATGCAGAGGAATGCCAGAGAGGAAGACTTTCCTGTTTCTGCCATCCTTTTTATACCACATTACAGTGGAATCTGCTTTAATCCCAGCTGGATAATGCCCCAGGCTTTATAGGATGCAAGAAGACCACTCCTCATCCCATCGAGTGCTGCTGTCCCTGCTACGAGAAAATGACACCACGTGGGTGGGAAAGACTTAAGCTCATTTGCTTCTCAGATTCTTATAATTGACTGATGATGAAGGCTGTCAGGGAAGGGGAAGAATTCTCTTTATTTTTTGTTTTTGCTTTATGTATTTAGTTTGGATTTCTTTGTCACCAGCACAAAAGGAGGACTAAACGACTCTCTGCCTTCGGTTTCTTTATTAATAACTACTCACTCACCAGGAACACGGTGTTCGTTCGCCATCCGGCGTGGATGTCAGTTCAAGGAGAGAGGAATTTCAACCCCATCTTGCCAGATGCATTTAGTGAGCCGAGTTCATGTTTGCTTTTCTTCCCTGCCCCTCCTCCAGCCAGGAAGGCAGTCTACAGATTATAATGTTTCAAAAATCTTCTGATGATGATGATGAGCTAATGATAAATAAGTGCAAACTCAGATTCCAGTTGAGTATGGGTTTTTTGGTTGGTTTTTTGTTGTTGGTTTTTGTTTTTTTTTTTCCCTAAGGGACTGGCTGCCACCAAAATTTGTCTGGTAGGTGGGAACCAGTGCAAGAGTCTCTCACTTTTGTTGGATTCTGTTTTGAATAGACTTTGAACTGTTGATAGTCTAAAATCTAATTTACTGAATAGACAAAACACCTTTGTTCAGTCTTTCTAATTCAGCAAAGAGCAGTTGGGCCTTTCATATGTTCCCAGAGACTTACAAGTGAAACTGTTTTTGATTATTTTCCTTTTGGAGGGTTGGGGGTTGGTTTTTTTTTGGTTGTTGTTGTTGTTCTGAGCAGTTTTACTCCCCCAAAAAAAAAAGAAAAAAAAAAAAAAAGGAAAAAGAAAAAAAAAAAAAAGGAATTCCAGAAGCTGCACGCAATCAGAAAGGGTGAGTGGAGGGAGAGCAGAGGTCCAGGAGGCTGCTGCCAGGTTGCAGGCTCCTTCCTCTGCCCCTACCCACCCAGAAGTGGCCATTCCTGGTCCGTGCTGCGGTGGCCCGATGACGGTGCCGGCACGTGTTGCAGGGGGGGGCAGGACTTGCCTACCTTGATCCCTCTAGAGCTCCGTTCTTCCAGGCGTCCCAAGCATGCTCCTCTGTCCATCACTTCATTTTTTGATAGAGCTTTAGATAACCCTGCTTTAAGGACAGGTTTCAACATGGTTTTAATATATTCTGAAAGTTCCACAGTTTAAATCCCAAATCCATCAGATCCAGTTGTTTTGGGGGTTTGGTTTGGTTTTGTTTTTTCCCCTTCTCATTATCTTCCCTCCTTCTTCCCCTTTACTTCTCCCAAATTAAAGTTGAATTCAAGTGGCAGAATTACATGCCTTACTACTTATGTTGCATATCAGTACTAGAAGTAGTGCTGATAAGAATTATTTGCAAAGTTATATATATATATATCTATATATCTATATATAAAAGAAAAAGCGGGGAGGGGTTACTATTCAGTCAATGCTGAATCTATTTTCTTAGCAGTTGCTGGTAGATCTCACTTTAATCCAATACCTGTATAAGGGTTGTCCCCTTTTGGATCTAACTATTGCCTAGTGAAAAAAGAAAAAGACAAAAAAACAAACATTTGTTCATTTTAGCCCCTCTTCTGTTGTGTGAATATCAGTATTTAGATACTTTGAAAACTGTTCAGTAGTCTAGGAAAAAAAAAAAAACAACCTAGTTTTGCAAAATGGTATTTGTTGCTGTATAAAGCCCTAGAATTTCCATTTGACTTTGTTTTTTGTTCGTTTTCCAAATGTATATTAAGAACTAAATGGGGATGAGAGGAATTGGTTTGAGGTTGTTTTTATTATTATTTTTCTTTTCATTCCAAGATATTTTGGATTGGGAGATGTGGAGAGAGAAATTGAGTGCATTTTATTTTTGCACTTGGCAATATTATGGAAAAAGTCTCAGTTCCTTGACCTGTGTGGAGGTTTTTTGGGGGTTGTTTTTTTTTTCTTCTCTCTCTTCTGAGGAACGCCTGTGTTATCTCATCATGGATGCAAATCACCTTGGGAGAGTGCATTTGTTTAAATAGAAGAAGCAAAACTTCTCAAACTAAAATCCAAATGTCTTTTTGGGGGAAGCCTGGACAACTTCACCAGTTCTTTCCAGTATTGGGGCAGCTTTGGCTTCAGCTGATGCTGGAAAAAAGGGGAGTGGAAAGAGGGGCAGAAATATTAAACTTGGCTGTTTTAAAAGCTATGTCAAAACCTTTTTGGATACCATCAGTTGAGTCCTGCAGCTTGTCATTTTTAATTTCAGCACAATGGATAGGAGAGATTTAAAATAAGCCTTAAAATAATTGAGAAGACTTATTTTAAGATTTGGAGCTGAAAATAAAAACGAGTTTGCTTTTATATCGTCTTACAAACGTTTCTTCCTCAGCAGTGCTAGGCCACAATCTGGTTTCATTTAATAATAAATAAATAATAAAACCCCACTAATTATTATCTTAGGTGTTGGGGTAGAATTATTTTGAAGGCTTTGTAAGTGAACAGAAGATATTACACAGATATTGATTTGGCTGTCGGGATTCAAACCAGTTTTGACATTGTTTTTTTTAATCTGTGGTTCTTGGAGTGCTGCAGGTAACTTAAAGGATATATTTATTTAGATAAATACACCCAAAAAATACTTTAAGTGGTATATATGTGTTAAATGCCAGAGGATTTGCTTCTTCCTGTGTAGTCAGAACTACATATTCAGTGGAGTAGTGTTGAACCAGACTGTTAAGGTACCATGCTGGGTTTGGATAATCATTCAAACATGTGCCACAGTCTTTCCAAATCTCTTCCTCCCCATCTCTATGTTCCCTTTCTTGAAGAGAAAAAAACCCCTAAAAAACCAACAAACAAACAGAAGAGCTCAGTTAGATGGAATATTCACATGGTGGTTACGCCCTGAAGGTTAAATCATTTGGGAATTGTGAGGGTGGGGGGTAAAGAACAAATCTCGGGGTTATTTCTCCTGCTGTCATGTTTGGGATTCCTGCCTCCGTAAGGGCTCCGAGTTGTGCCGCAGAGCTGTGTCCGGACGTCACCTCCTCAGCCCTCTCCTGGAAAAAACAAAACAACAAACAACAAAAAAACCAAAAAACCAAACCATTTTGGTTAAAGCTCCCTCAGAACAAGAGACTGAAGGTGCTGCTGGACGCTCTGAGCCGTACATCGCTGTCGTTCAGGTGGAGTATCCGGCGCCGTGTCCCATTTTCCCGACCCTCCACTGCTTCACTGCAAACTGCTGCATGAGCTGGTTTGACATTGCTCGGATGCTGCTTGTTCCCCCCTCTCCTGGGGAGAGGGTTAGAGCAGCCTTGGGTCTCGCAAGCCATATAACCTTTCTTTGAGACGTTGCGACTACAAGATTTTATAATACAGTAATAATGAGAAATGACTATTGTACTTAGATTTTAGCAACTTGTGAAATAAAACCCCGGATTTTCATTTGAAACCCGTGTTGCAATCTGGGAGCTGTGTGGTTTATTTTTAATATTTTTTTTGTTTTGTTTTCTTTTAATTTAATTTTTTTTTTATAACCTAATTTATGGTCTGTTTGATTTCTGAGCGGTGATGGGGTTGCAGTCCTTCACTCAGAAACTCCACAAGTGTGGAGCCTGGTTGGATCTTTGATTTCTCCAGAGCTGTCGACTTTGGCTTTTCCACTTTGTGTAGAAGGTGACTTTGCTCATTTTTATATTCCAGGGATTCCTGCACGTGGCATTCCAGCTGTGACAGTGAGGAAGACTCTTGGTTAATCTTAAATTCAAGGTAGTTTGAGGTTGGGTTTTTTTCCCTATAGATATTTTTATCATTGTTTTAAGGAACTGTTCATTTACCTCTGAATTCTCAGACCTAATTGGCACTTTTTTTTTTTTTTTTCTTTTTCTTTTTTTTCTTTTTTCCTTTTTCTTTTTTCTTTTTTTCCTTTTTTTCCTTTTTTCCTTTTTTCCTTTTTTCCTTTTTTTCCTTTTTTCCTTTTTTCCTTTTTTCCTTTTTTTCCTTTTTTTCCTTTTTTTCCTTTTTTCCTTTTTTCCTTTTTTCCTTTTTTCCTTTTTTCCTTTTTTCCTTTTTTCCTTTTTTCCTTTTTTCCTTTTTTCCTTTTTTCCTTTTTTCCTTTTTTCCTTTTTTCCTTTTTTCCTTTTTTCCTTTTTTCCTTTTTTCCTTTTTTCCTTTTTTCCTTTTTTCCTTTTTTCCTTTTTTCCTTTTTTCCTTTTTTCCTTTTTTCCTTTTTTCCCTTTTTTTTCCTTTTTTTTCCTTTTTTTCCTTTTTTTCCTTTTTTTCCTTTTTTTTGCTTACTAAGGAAAAAATAAATTACCAAAGTCCAGTTCAGAATGGAAAATGAGAGACTTGGAGTAGGGCAGAGCAGGCTTGGGCAGGTCTCCTCAGAAAACCCTATTTGGTTCATTTTTTACTTTCTCCTTTTGGAAGGAGTGGACACAGAAGACTTTAAAAAAAAAAATTTAAT
>NW_010318252.1:0-30572 GCF_000700745.2 Antrostomus carolinensis
CTATCCACCAGCCCTGCTAATTCTTGGGCAAAAATTCTTTTCCCCTTCTGAGGGAAGATCAAATGCTTTCAGTAGTATCAAGTGATAAAAGGTCCCTGGGAGGAGTTTGTCAGAATATTTTATACTATCATGAATTTGACTGACACAGATCTGCATGGAGCTGGTTATTTTTTTTTCCACTGTGACGACTGTTTACTTCCACATCTCATTTCTTATCTTTCAGTTAATCATCAAAGCCAGGACCCCCTAACTCCTTACTTTCCTTAAAACTCTTTGGTGAGACACTTTTATAAAACCTTTTGGAAATCCAAAAAGGGAACATCAAGTGGATCATCCTTCCTCTTCCTTGTTTACACTTTCAGTAGGCAAGAAAGGATTTTTCTCTACAGAAGCCACACAGACTTTAACTTTTAAATTTAATCTGTAATGAGATCCAGTATGATATTAACCATCATGTTAATATCACAATATCACAGCTTTTTCCTCACAAGCTCCCTGTCAGCCATTTCATGAGACAGCCATAGTGTCATCATTATCAACCTGAGTCAAGACTCTGGGTCTTGCTGTGACATTTGTCCAGCCAATATAGGTGTAACTAAAGTCTCTCATCACAATTACTTCTCTCCTTTTTTAACATCTTTTACCTCCCTTGGCACATCACAGCTAATGTCACCATTGCAGCCCCTAGCTTCTCCAAAGAACCTGAAATTTTAATGTATAAATTCTTCTTTTCCTATTCCGGCAAATAGGATTTTAATATCATTTGATTTTATGATCTTTTGTCATACAGTACTAATCCACTCTTGTTATGGCTTAGACCATATTGTCTGTTAATTGCCATTTTAGTGTTGCAGGTTTTAATTTATTGTCTTCCTTTACCAGGCTTCTGGTATGTATACAGTGATGTCCCCATGAAGGGCTAGAGATTCTAGTTCTTCTATCTTGTTTCTTAAATTTCTATCCTGTATGTAAAAGCACTTGTACCAAAGAATTATGGTTCTCCATTCCCAGGATATTTTAAATGGCACTTTATTTTCTACTTCCTATTTGACTAATTTTACCCTCCAACTTGTCCTGCATGTCCTTCTTGTATCTGCATCAATACCAGAGGCAGAACCCTGAGCTGTGTATTTTTCAACCCTGAGCTGTGTCACCACACTCTTAGTCTAGAAGATTGTTTAAAATTTTCATGTTTTTAAACACCACAGCCTGATTGCCTTATGGATTAGAGGAAATAATTTCATTCTGCTTAGGTTCCTTTTTTCCTAGCAGTGTTCCCAGTTTTGGATCACCCTGAATCCTTAACCCTTGCATAATCTCAGCTGGGCTTTGAACTGTACTGCTGTGTTTGTTTCTTTGGACCTGTGTAAGGTTTATGGTTAGATGTGGAAATTTTGATTTAAAGAATTTAGTTAGCAGCACATAATGTCTCTGACATTGCCAATGAAGAATGAAATAAGGAAACTAGAGGGAGTGAGGACAACTTTAGGTTAAGAAAGTTGGATGCTTTCCAGAATTGTTAGGTTCTCTCCTTGTGTATTCCAGAGAACTGCTGTCACCTCTACATTCCTCCATAACACAACGGATCTCTTTCACAGAACAGAGCTCCCTGGTTGCTGACTGAGACAGGGGAAACCACTGGAAAACTGTATCCAGTCATTTGAAAAGAGATACCCAAGTTCACAAGGGAAAAGAAATAATTATAAGACACAGAAGTGGACTGAGTTCACATGCAAATATTAATGACTGATACTGAGATTAAATTAAAGACTGATATTGAAATTGACAGTATGCAGTCCTTCCTAAAAGTGGAAGTTGATAAAGTTGCAGCTTTCAAATATCTCCTAATATCTGGATATTTTTAATTTAATATTTCAAATTTATATGGTCTTGGAAGTTTTGTCATGAATTCTTAGGAAATTCTTGATTTAAATTATATTCACATTAAACTCACTCCACCAGTGGGGCATGTGTATTTTTAAATAAATACTTAAATAATATTGGATTCTCTTCATAACCTTTTTTTCTCCAGGTCTAATCAATGCTTGTCAAAGAACCAACACACTTCCTGCCTGTGCTACTCTATCATCTATAAGTTATTAAAGTTATTTTACCAGCTGAGCTGCATGTCATTTATACATCAGTCACTTTGCTTAAGCTTTCTGTCTAGAATAGGCAGGGACCCAGCATCAATTCTAATTCTAACTCTAATCTGAAAATGAACCTTTATGTCAGGAAAGGTGGGGTTCATGAAAGGTGTCATTTTTCTACTACTCTGTGTGAAATCAATATTAAATATTGTAATTTTAAAAAGGAGCTGGTGAGAATAAAAAAACTTGACGTCATAGCTGTTCATAGCTGTACAATGTTGAAGGAAGTCTAATTTTTTTTTTTCTATATCTACAAAGATACATAGCAAGTCTAAATCTGGAAAGAGTTCTGTTACTAAGACCTAAAAATGCAAATGACATGGTGAAATTGAGCTAGGAAGGAAAAGAGCATGCCAGCTTTCACAGTTTACTTAACTTTCCTTCTGTTTATTGCCATATTCCTAATTCAATGATGGGGACTTGGTTATAGAAAATGTATTTCATTAATAAAAGTGTGGTGCTCTTTTGTAATAAACCTTTTCTTTCCTTGTGAATGCTGAGTCATCACTAAAGTTGCATATGTAATTTACCATCTATGAGCTTATCTATTTTCTAGACCTTTAAGTTTGAATGAGAAAAACAAATGCAGATCATTTGGGTTTAATGAATGGATGACTTGGTAGATAAGGAATTGGCTCAATAGTCGCACTCAAAGCGTTGTGGTCAACAGCTCAATGTCTGAGTGGAAACTGGTGACGAGTGGTGTTCCTCAAGGTTTGGTATTGGGACCAGTGCTCTTCAACATCTTTGTTGGAGACAGGGACAGAGGGATTGAGTGCACCCTCAGCAAGTTTGCCAATGATACCAAGCTGTGTGGTGCAGTTGACACATTGGAGGGATGGGACACCATCCAGAGGGACCTTGACAGGCTTGAGAGGTGGGCCTGTGCTAACCTCATGAAGTTCAACAAGGCCAGATGCAAAGTCAGGGCAACTCCAAGTACAAATACAGGCTGGGCAATGGGTAGCTTGACACCAGCTCTGAAGAGAAGGACTTGGAAGTGGTGGTGGACAAGAAGCTCAACATGAGCAGACAATGTGTGCTTGCAGCCCAGAAGACCAACTGTATCCTGGGCTGCATCAACAGAAGGGTGGCCAGCAGGTCAAGGGAGGTAATTCTCCCCCTCTACTCTGCTCTCATAAGGCCCCACCTGGAATACTGTGTCCAGTTCTGGAGCCCCCAACACAAGAAAGACATGGTCCAGTTAGAACAAGTCCAGAGGAGGGCCACCAGGATGATCCAAGGGCTGGAGCACCTCTCCTATGAGGACAGGCTGAGAGAGTTGGGGCTGTTAAGCCTGGAAAAGAGAAAGCTTAGGGGAGATCTTATAGAGGCCTTGTAGTACCTGAAGGGGCCTACAAGAAAGCTGGGGAAGGACTTTTTTCAAGTGCAGGGAGTGATAGAACAAGGTGCGATGGCTTTAAGCTGAAAGAGGGTAAGTTTAGAATATATATTAGGAAGAAATTCTTTCCTATCAGGATGGTCTGACACTGGAACAGGTTTCCCAGAGAAGCTGTGAATACCCTCTTCCTGGAAGTTCAAGGCCAGGTTGGATGAAGCTTTGAGCAACCTGATCTAGTGGAAGGTGTCCCTGCTCATGGCAGGGGGTTGGAACTAGATGATCTTTAAGGTCCCTTCCAACCCAAACCATTCTGTGATTCTATGATATATGTCAGACAAAAATCTGTCAATCTGTATTTCTCTCCTAGTGGAGTTTCTACCTCCTTTTAAAATATGAGTCCTTGTTGTCTCTAATTATTGAAAAAATTATACCTTCTCTCATATGTTACAATCTTTTTTACCACACAAAAACTCTACAGTCCATCTATCTTCTCAGTGCTGACTTTGATGTTATTACCTGCAGCCTATGATCAGCAACTTTCTCTCTCTAGACCTTTGTCCTTATCACAAACAATCCATAGAGATGATGAGAATAAATTGAATGAAAATTACATGTAATAGAAAATCTCTCTCCCAAAATAGACACTAGCTGTCAACAGTAATGCCAAACATTTGAATCTCACTGCGCTGGTAAGTACTTTCCTGATACTAACACTGTTAACAGAAGAGTTTTTCTTTGGCCTTTATTTTATCTCAAGTTTTTTCACAGATATGCTCTTCCCTATCTATGTGGTACTATAATTGAAGAGAATAAGCACACATACTGTATTACCATTCCTGATTAGTTACTTCCTGCCTTCCTTCCAAGTTTCTCTCAAGTCAGTACTTCTGGCAAGAAATTTTCACTATATTTCTGAAAGCAGTACCACTCATGTCAGGGAAAGCTTTCTTACTGAAAGATAGTTTTCTCTCCACTTGCAAAATATGAAGTCTACATTAATTGAAATGTTTACTGGTTGAATTTCCTGACAGTTTTTCTGGATACCATCCAGAAAGCTTGAACCATTGAACTTGTAGAGAATCAGGCTGTGTGGGTTGCAAGTGAGGATTTTTCTCTTTTTCCAACTACTACAAGCAAATTTTTTTATTCTTTGTTGCTCCTTCATAAGCAGTGTATATGAACAGAATTTGTTTTATTTAAACATTTCAATCACATGAAATGTTGAACGCCTCACAGAGCAAAAAATATGAAAATATCTCCCAGGATAGTTGTATGGAGGAAGAGGGGGGGGAGGAAAGAAGCTTTAATTTCTAAAATTGCAAATCAAGGATTCAAACCTGCTAATCTAAGTACAAAATTTTTGAAATGACAGAAATAAGAAATTTTGGAAGAAAATAAAAAACAGGGAAGTAATTCAAGCTAACTGTTTCCTGAAAGTAGTCTAAAATGGTAACATATTTTTATTTTCTGACAAAAGCATAAAAATTTCCTAAGCAGTGTTAAAGCTGCAGAAACATGGTGCTATTAACTGTGCTACAGGGATGTTAGGACAAAACTAGCATATATCACAGAATCTGTTGTAGTTACATATGGAAAAGACTTGAAGAAATAACCTATATTCATTCTCTTCCTCCAAAGCAGGATTGACTGTAGATGTGTCATTGCAGGCAGTTGCTTATTTAACACATTCATTAAGTCTTCCAGTGATGGGGACATCTCAGCCTCCCCAGACAATCCATTCCAGTGCTGCACAATCCTAGTCCTTCAAAACCTCTTAAGTACCTGAGACCAATATTCTTTACTGTAACTTAAACCCATTACCTCTGTGCCTCTCTGCTATGGAATCAGAGAGCACTTTACAGCACTGTTTTTTATCCTTGAAGACTTCAGTCATCCCCCTCTTACAAATCTTCTTTCATGTACCTGAAACAACCCCAAGACAATATTTTTTTTTTCATCAGAGTTCATGTTTTCACAGAATCACAGAATGTTGGGGATTGGAAGGGACCTCGAAAGATCATCTAGTCCAATCCCCCTGCCGGAGCAGGAAACTAAACGAGATTACACAGGAAGGCATCCAGGCAGGTCTTGAATATCTCCAGAGAAGGAGACTCCACAACCCCCCTGGGCAACCTGTTCCAGTGCTCCGTCACCCTCACCGTAAAGTAGTTTTTTCTCAAGTGTAAGCGGAACCTCCTGTGTTCCAGCTCACACCCATTACCCCTTGTCCTATCGTTGGGCATCACTGAGAAGAGCTTGACTCCATCCTCATGACATTTGCCCTTAACATAGTTGTAAACATTAATTAGGTCTCCCTTCAGTCTCCTCTTCTCCAAGCTAAAGAGACCCAGCTCCCTCAGCCTTTCCTCAGAAGGGAGATGCTCCACTCCCTTCATCATCTTCGTGGCTCTGTGCTGGACTGTTTCAAGCAGTTCCCGGTTCTTCTTGAACTGTGGGGCCCAGAACTGGACACAATATTCCAGATGTGGCCTCACCAGGGCAGAGTAGAGGGGGAGGAGAACCTCTCTTGACCTACTAACCACACCCCTTCTAATGCACCCCAGGATGCCATTGGCCTTCCTGGCCACAAGGGCACAGTGCTGGCTCATGGTCATCCTGCTGTCCACCAGGACTCCCAGATCCCTTTCCCCTTCACTGCTCTCCAACAGGTCTGTCCCTAGCCTATACTGGAACCTGGGGTTGTTCCTGCCCAGATGCAACACCCTACACTTGCCCTTGTTTTATTTCATTAAGTTTTTCCCTGCCCAGCTCTCCAGCCTGTCCAGGTCTCGCTGGATGGCAGCACAGCCTTCTGGTGTGTCAGCCACTCAGCAAACTTGCTGACAGTGCACTCTGTTCCCTCATCCAGATCATTTATAAATATATTGAATAATACTGAATAATACTGGTCCTGGTTTTCTTGGCTTCTGATTATTCTCTTAATTCTCCTCTGGGTCTTCTTTGTTTCTTCCAAGTCTTTCTGAAATACAGCCCCAAAAGACACACGATACTCCATGTGAGGCCTGAGCAATGCAGAGGCAAGCTGGAGGAGCTCCTGTGCGTGTTGCAAGGGCTCTGCTATTTCACAACAGCATGGTTCACTGACTCACAGAATCACAGAACTCACACTCTCATAACTCTCAGATATTTCCCCAGACTTAAGGTTTCTGCAGATGCCTATCCTGCTAAAAAATAACACCTCACCTTTTTCCTATCTGAAATTCACCTGATAATTTTTCCATTTTGTCAAAATCATTTTGAACACTAATAGCTCCATAACATAATTGACACTTCCACATTTGCAGCATTGAAAGACTTAACACGTTCTTTTTCTATTTCATTAAGGAAATACAGAAAGCACTAAACAGAGCTACACTCAGGACATAAATCCAAGAAACCTGTCTCGACTGCAATCACCAGTCAATAGTTTTAGGCCAATAGTTTTAGTTTTAACTTGCACTGGAACAGTTGCATCCAGGCTAAGATTTTCTTGACATCTGACGATACTACCTGAGTACCAAAGCCTCACATAAGGCTATAAGATAACTGCAGCTTTATTATTCTCCAGCTGTTAATAGCGAGTTCATTTTTTTCCAGAGACACAAACTGAGGTGATAATTCAATTTTTCTCTTCCTTTATAAATATATACCCTGTATTTGCCTTTTGCAGCTATTCCAATGTTAACTGTCCTCTATAAACTCTGAAAGATAATTGTTAAGATACTGAGGTTGTTTCAGAGAGTCGTTTAACTATTCTAGCATAACTTTCTCATGTGTTTTTCCCTTCATATTCATAAAATTTGCTGTCCCCTCGGCAATTGTCTAAATTAGGGGTGTAAAAGAAAGTAAACTGGTTGAGTTTTAAATGTTACCATCTACAGCTGCTCACTACCATGGATGTTAATTTAAACTAATTTGTTTTAAATGAAACAGGATCACTTCTGTGATTGGTTATGTACTCAGTAATTGGGTAATGGCTTTAACCTGGTGACTTGGAGCAAAACTAAGGGCAATATCTTTGCAATGTTTTACAGCCAAATCTAAAGGACTACATCTGTAGAATTCCAGAGGTCAAGAAAGAGCTGTGCATTAGAAGGGAAACCATGGTTGCCTATGCTTTTTAAATTTTATTTGATGCATACAAGCTTTGGCAAAAATATTAAAGATGCTGAATGTATGTAACACAAATCATCTTTTGCTTTGCCAGGTCCTTCCAAGGGACTTATACGAAGTCAGTCATCTATCAACTTGTACACAGGTTATTAGCAACACACATAATCCATATTTGGATTTTTAAAACATGCTGTGACTTGGTGGACATTTATTCACAGATCCATCGCAATTCCAGTGGGAAAACAGTAAAACAGTATCTAACTAATGAACATTAAATGAGAGTATCTGCACAATTTCTGTTAAGCTGTACAGCCTCTGAAGTTCTTTCCCTGCAGAAATGGTGGCATGTGAATCTGTTTATCTTCAGGGCCCTGTTAGAAGCTCATTTGTATTCCCAGGCTCTTGTCCGAGGGAGTGGTAATAAAAAGTACATCTAATTTATCCCAGACCAGAGGATTTTGCTTGAGGCTGATGTTGGTTACTCATAAGTAGGCTGTCTATACCAATGTTTAAACTATGTGAAGGTCCCCAGGAGAGCTATCAGTAGTTGTACTCTCTGCTTCAAAATACAAGATAGACATGTACGCAACACAGCCCATGTACGGCCCAAAATCTGACTTTAGTTAAGTTCATGTAAATCAAATGCAATTAAAATATATTTTACCTAGACAGTCAGAAATGTCTAATGGTCAACTGACTGTTTGCATCTATCAGAAATGTGTAAAAAAAAAATGTTATTCTAGAAGTAGCAGCACAGCCTGAGACCACTTCATAGTGACACACAGGCTGCTGAGTCAGCCAGCTGCTAACAAAAAGCGTATGTAGCCTAAGACTCTACAAGCCTTTTCCTTGGATAGTGTGTGCATTAGTTTAAACCTCTGTGTCTGCATAGGAACTGTTTTCCCCAACATTTCTAAATGTGTGTCTTCTAAAATACTGAAATTCACCAAACATATTCTGTAGTATTTTTGGAATGGCATCAACAGGATGGACTGAACAAATGACTGGTTGCTGCTACTTGGGAAACCCTACACTAACATGAGAAGGAATTATTTGTTCAGTTGCATCTCAGAAAGAATTTTGAGTAATAAATATTGTAGCAAATTAGTAACCTTCCAGAATACCTAGGATTTTTAGAAATCCTGGAGAAAGATAATAGAAAGCATCCTAAAACACTAGCATCTTATTCTACAGACAACAGATCTTCAGGAATGGAGGAGAGTGGGGAAAGATATTGGAGGAAGATTACAAAAATTATTCTTTACAGAAAAACGAAAGCAGATCCCAATTTTCAGTAATAACAACCTAGACTTAAATGCACAGAATCATGGCCTTTGTAAAATCTCCACACTTATAATCTGAAATGCAGAACATTCAGACTTACACAGCAGTAAAAGGTAAATTCTCCGTATGGCAAGTGTAAATTGCCAATGAAAGTCACTTGTAACTTATCCTCCAGTGGTTTTGGGAAACTTACCTCAACTTTATGGCTAAAACTTCAAAGAAGAAAAGTGATTCATAAAAAATCTAATCACCTTGCAAAACTACTAAGGATAATTTAAAAGTTTATGTTTTATGATACAAGAAACCCAGCAAGTCTTATAACAAGCTTTATTTCTTAACCAAAACCAGACTTGAAACTACTGTACAAGAGAGTCTGGAAACCAATGAGCAATGGAGTTTGAGGTTTTGTGAATCAATTATATTATTTTGTGGTTTACAGATTTCTTCATGATTTTGAGCTCATTTTTCCTGTGATATAAGCACTTATTTTTAAAAAAAGTTAGTTTAAACAGTTGTGACAAAAATTCCCTGAGTATAGAAAACAAGAAATTATGTTTCTTGCAAAAAAAAAATTCAGTCTTTTTATCTCTGTCTTATGCCCTTTGTCTTCATAGACCTTTTATAATGGCTTTAACCCTGTGTGTATGATTCCTCTATTTGCTGCACTCTCTTTGGTGGTACAGATCCATGGTTTTTTCTATCCCTGTTTTATAAAGACCGTGGAGAGACATCTAATCAAGACATTCTCAAAAATTAGTGTAGCCTCATTTACTAGGTGTTTAAAAAAGGCTTGGAAAATCTAATCTAAATACTAAAATATCATTTCAGAATCAGAACTAATAAATGGTTTATCCCAATAGAGCTTTGCAAATATTCAAAGATTCAGCTTCCACTGAAAAGTATGATTCTGTGCATGTAAAATTAGCTAAGTTACTTCAGTTTCTAGGAATATAAGCAGCACTAAGGACTGTATTTTGTCTTACAAATTAAGACAGAGAATATTTGGAAGGAATTTTGAATGTATAAGTGAATGCCTGATACTTTTGTAATCTGCATATGTATGTGCATCCACGCAGACATATAAATGTGTATCATTTATACAAAGATAATTACTTTTCACTTTGTATTGTAGATATATAGAAGGATAATCTTAACATCAATGTTCAAAAATGAAATATTTTTCATAATATATTTTGTTATGTTTAGAAAGGATCTAGACTTTACAATCTCATTGATCAAAAGCACTTTAACATACAGGTTATGCAGACTGTGTAACAGCTGGTTAAAGGTCTGGAAGGATGCCTTAGATACCTCAGAGAAATCTCAGCATGTTTGGGTTTCTAGAGAAAGTAAATCCAAAAAGAATTATCAAGTTTGGAGCAAAGAACAATGTTCAGAAGTTTGCTTTGCTGGTTCAAAGCAACCTGTAGAAGAAAGGGACTTAGGAGTTTTGTTGGAGACACTAATCTCTTATGCATGCTTTCAAAGGTAGAGGCTTTCATGATGAGGCTCAACGGAAATGTCTTCTGAGACAGTGGTTTCCATACACAAATTAGCCAATGACGTGAATCCTACTGAAATCACCATAGTTTCTGGAGGCCTCTGGTGGGTTTCCCATCTTCTCTCTTGCATCCTTCGAAAACTTAGAAAGAAAAGGAAGGCAATGAATGAAAGACCAAACCCTCATACATAACTTTTTCAGACCTTTCTTTTTCTTCTGCTGGCACTGTGCAACAGTGCAGAAACTGCCCACCCATGCTTCCCTACTAGTGGGACAGTCCTCCTTACACATGCAAGGCAGCACCACAAACTTCCTGCTCTCAGTAATGACAGATGGCCTAAAACTACTTTCATCTTAAAACCATCTTAACACACATCACTGTTAACGACAAGTTAATACCAGAGATGTCTGATGGATTTGGAGAATCTGAGTTAATAGGAATAATAGAAAGGGGAAATACATTAAAAATGAAAATAGAAGACATATAAGAACTCAAATGCATAATATTCCAGTGGCATGTTAAGAAAAGGACTGACTATTTAAAACAGATTAACGGAAAATAGAAATGAAACCAAAGGCATACTTGTAGGAAACATAGATTGAAAACATCAGGGGTGAAAAAAGCCAAGACCCAGCTCCTACTTCTGTTTCCTAGTGCAAGAGCAGCTGTGAGCTCCCAGACAACCGTGTACCTGTCTGGACACACAGGTGTCCCTGTGCAGGAGAGCACTGTGTCACGTCCCACCGACTAAAGTTCTACAAATCCCCTCGGGCTAAATTAGGGTGAAACACCAAACAATCAGTAAAACATTTTATTCTAATGTAAATAACCTGAATTTGGAAAATGTAAAAATGTGTGCAATTCCTTTCCCTCTTCTTACTGGAAAAATCTGTAAGAAGAGGGAAAGGAAGAGAAAAGAGAGACAGGAAAGGAAAGAGAAGGAATTATATCACTACCCTTGGAGTCCCCAATGAACCTGAGGTGGATGGGGCAGTCCTCTGGTGATGTGGTGCATGCAGCAAGACTGGACAACCTCCAGTGCTGGGAGTGCACGTGGGTCCCTGAGTTTGTGCCTTTATTATAGAGTTCAGCCCCTGCACCTCCATGAGGGAATTATGTGACTCTCCATCAACGGCATAGGCATTGCTGTGAGGAGTGGTCACAGTGGGTCTTTTGGGGAGATCTTGGTGGTCATGGAGCCCTTTCCTTCAATGAATTCTGTGTGACCTTTGGCCATAGATAGCAGTGTTTTGCTCAACATGTCAGAACACAGAACTGCGCAGCCTCCAGTGCATCTTCTGTCTCCTGCTAACCTCCTTCTGCATCTCACTAACTGATCCTCTTACTGTTGCTTTGTGCAGAACCTGTCTTACTATAGTGTTTGAAACATACATTAACTCTTTCAAACCCAGTGGGCTGTACCACGCTACTACAGCACCCATGGTCAGACACACACTGAAAATAAATTATTTAATTGCTTACTTTATGGACTGGTTCTTTCTCCTCAGCCATTTGTCCTAAATAATCTGAAATTCCTGAGAAGGAAACTGCTCCTGGAAGTCATCGTGTTCTTTTCTTTACTGTGCTTCTTTGTGTCCCAGCTCCTGGCCTGTGTATAATTTTTTGGAGATAGGTTAAGCAAATCTTATTGTTTCCCATTGAAATCAGAGTAGGACTTCCCACAAGGTCAGTCAGTCTCAGCTGGGGCATTGTAACATGCAGATGAGGGATTGTAATAAATATGTTTTTCCTGTCCTCTAGAAACATCTATTGGGCTATTATAGCAACATATTTTTTTCTTTCAAATTATAATGTAATATATATAAGCAAGTACAAATCAAGATGAGAAATATCTCAGTTTAATCAACCACATTCTTTTTCTCATATTGTGATGGGTTGGGGTTTTTTTGTCTGCTTGGTTAGGTGATTGATTTAGCCCTGCATGCCTTAAGAAAAGCATTTGTGTCTGAGGCTTTTTTTACTATACTATATGCTTGTGGATGGCAGGGAGAGGGTTGGGATATCTTTTGTGCTACTCTTTAAAAATAAGCATTCAAGGGTGCTGACTGCCCATTGACTTTATCAAGTGGATAGAGCTAAAAAATAAGTCATCTGTAGATATTTTCACTTTTTCCTCCCATAACCTTCTAAATTGTGGTTGAGTGCACCATGACTCACAACACAGCAGGACTTTCTCTGCGGTGACTCACGTTGTGTATGACAGCTACACACAGTAAAGGTTACTGGGCATACTTTTTTAAGAGTGGCAAAGCTCCAGATACTGCATAGGTGAGTGAGCAAAGAGCTAGAGTCCACAGCTTTCTCCAAAAGGCACCATTTAACTGGACATATCCAGGGGCTGGGAAATGGAACAAGTGCACAAGGTAGTGAAGAGTTTTATGTTGGAACTGTGACCATTGGCTTCTTTTGGTATGAACCATAATTTTTGAAGACCATTATTAAAAAGATTAGACTCCTGAAAGGCCTGCTTCTGTCCTGGCTAATCCATTGTTGAATAAGAATATCACAGAGTGCTACACTTATTCTGTATGAGGACTGAATAACTTTTATATCCACAATAGTTTTTAATGCTTTCAACGAGTTAGGGGGCGAAACAATGCATCTCCTTGTGAGCCATGGGAAGCAGTGACAGTTAGATGGGCCAGGAGTGTAGACATGAGGGAATTGCTCTAAAGATCAGCTCCTGGAAGACTTCTCATCTCCCATCAAATCTCATCCTCTTGAGTCTTATAGTCTTCATACAGATCACTGGGTTTTTCTTTCCTCTGTTCCTTCTGACCCACTCTCTCTCAGACATCCCTAGGGAAATTGAGGGGAAGAATCACACAGGTGAAGTACTGTTTAAAGGTCAAGGTGATTTGAGGATTTTCGTTTTCTCATTCACTTAAATTGAGGTTCTTCAGTTTCTCTGTTCCCTAAGAGCTCCAGTTCTTGAGTTGCCATAAAGACTATCAGAGCACAGCTCTGCCTTAGAAGGCTCAAAAAAAGCACTTACCAAATAATTTTATTAAACCTTCAGCAAAATATTTCTCAGCCTGCCACCACTGCAATCAGTACTTCTACAAGGTACTCTTTCTACACAAGAAGTACCCTCTTTACTCAGTTATGAAACTCTGCTTTAACTTGTATCATTTTAAAAAAACAAGTTTAATTTCTCTAGTCAGGGGCATTGCAACCATATTACTCACCAACAATTTTTCCTCCCAAGTACTACAAGTATACAGAATTCCTCTTTTGTCCAGCCCCAGTGCCGTGATTTGCTATTTGCATTTCATCCCTGCCCAGTAACGGACAATGTCCCAAGACAGATTTCAGAGAAATCTGCTGCAGAGAAGCAGCCACACCAAGAATTAAGAACTAGTTAATAAATTATTGCTGCTGCTAACTCCAGCTTCCCTGCTAGAAATATTTTTCCTTTGTATAATAAAAACATCTAACACTAAAATGTGCACAGCTGGCAAAGGAAAAGAACTGATAATCTGTAACTATGTGTTCTTGCAGGTTAATAGTCTGAGTTTTCTTTGTTTCAAGAATACATACCTATATACCATGTTCCTAAATCTCTTTATTCAAATGCTTATCTTTAAGAACAGATTTTTCAGATAATTTGGGTGTTTCATATATGAAGTAGGGGTCTGGAAAGGGGAATACAGGGGTGGGATAGCCATGGGGAACATGTTTCCTGGGCAGGAATGGAGATACTACATTGGAGAGTGCTAGTGGGTGTGGAAGAGAAGTTTAGTATCCCTTTGGATTCCTCATAAACTCACATTTAAACCTGTCATCATATGTGTAGTTATGGTGATATCTAGAAATAAACTCAGAGTTTCAATATATGCATTCATCTAAGCCTTTATTCAACAATGGCTTAACTGTCCATAAATTATTCCAGATAAAGGAGCAAAAACAAAAGGGGAGTTGTTTCTACTGGTGTGTAGGCAGAACAGGGATTTGGAAACTATTTTCTTCAGCCATATTAAAGTTATAAGGGAGTAAATATCTTGAAAACTGATAATTACATTAAGTTAAATATTACACAATGATATGGGGTTAAGCAAGTTATTTGGACAAAAGATCAAAATTACACATTCCAGGAAAAAATTCTGGTTTAAAAAAAAAAAAAAAATTGAGTTTGACATCATTCTGCACTATGGACAAACTTGAAAGTGTTTGTTAGAAACCAGAAAAATATTTTTTGTCATAGGAATTACTTTCAATTTAGGAAATAACAAATCTATTCGGTTATAAGTAACTTGCCCAAAAATAGCAATAAGCTTGTTAAATTTTGATTCAACCAATATTTATGAACTGCAAGAGAGTTTAAGAAATTCTGTCAATGTTTTTGATAATGTATGCTCAGTGGAGGAGTGTAATCATTGCATAATCAAAACTATTACAAGGAAAAACCCCTACATCTGACAGTCTGAATAATATGCTTATTCACAGTAAGCATCTTTTTGATATCCTTCACAGATCATTAGGTTCATGGGATTAGGAATGAGCCTGCATAGATTTAGCAATGAATCCCCCTCCTCAGGATATTGTAACAGGTATGAAACCCTTTCCAGGCCATATGGTGACAGAAGGCAGCACTCTTTCAAAAAAAAGGGCCTTGTCAGATTTAGCCACAATCTATTGTCGGGCACAGTCAGTGAATCCTGATACTCACTTAGTTTAGCACAACAGAAGTCCTCTTAAAGATACTATGAAGAGTACAGCAATGACACCAAATAACTTGCATTCTGTGAGTCTGACATGTTTCTCTCATAATCCCATATGTGATTGTCATACCATATAGATGCTTCACTTTTTTTTCCTCCTAAAATACATTAATATTTATGTATAAATATATATGCATACTTGTATCTACCATTATAAAATTCATCACAAAAATATCCTTTTCACAAATCGATAAGGACCTACAGGTGGAATATACTAAGAAAATAGAAAAAATATGCTCTTAACGCATTTTGGCAGATAATCTAGTAAATATCCCTACAATTTTTCCAGCAGATGTTATATAAGCTTTGTATTACTCCTACTAGTAAATGGAATTCTAAATTAATTGTAGGAAACACTACGCAGTCATCTGGAATACACTTTAATTATGCCTTTTAAAGCAAATAGAACTGTTGCATCTGTACATCATAACAGTTAAAATAATTCATATAAATAGGTTCTTTGTAAATGGAGGCAGGGCAGGCAAGCAGTTCAGAGAGATTTGTTCAGTAGAGTCTTCATTTTTCTCCAGGAGAACTGTTGTTGTCCTTCTGTATCACACACATCTCAGTCAAGTAATGTGTATAAGGCTGTGCTTTTGTCTACTGCCTACACCAGTCCAAAAAATTGACTTTCATAATCTCCATGTGTTCATGCTGAGCTATAGTGCATGCACAGCAAATATAGCACAAGGCAAAGCAGAGGAACCGTTCTCTCACCAGTACCTCATTTCACCAAACTGACAGCAGCAACAAAATATGGAAAGGCATGACAAATACTTAAATTTGGCTAAAATTAATCAGGAGCTCAATTGGGCAGAAAGTAATTACTAAACCTGTAATTTGACTAGGACACAGTAGCAGATGTTCCTACTCTTAAATATACTACCATGGGACCTTTAATTAGCTTAAAATTGCCTCATCTTTGGAACTCACTTCCCATCCTCTTGGTCAATACTACTCTCAGTTTACTGAACTGCAAGGCCCATGTGTTTTCCCCAGCTGCAAGGTATTGGGAAAACTCCAGTGCATGATGTTAAACCTACTTATCTTGAGATACTGCATTTTTGCAGAATTAGACTTATAGGAATGATTTACTGCAGCACAGCTTATGCAGGAGTTGTCAAAATACTAGACACGATAAGGCTTCTTTTTAAAGCATGTCAATCCTGTATTCAAAAGATCACAGTTTTAGATGCTGTGAGGTCTGGACAATATGGAGTTAAAGGTCTTAAACATTAGTTAATTCTCTCAAACATTCATCTGATGTGCTGAAGAGTTTCGGTTGGAGAAGGGGGTCTTGTGGAGGCAGGATAGCACCCTTCTGAGCCAACTCCCTTATCTTGTAAACTGACCCAGTGAGTATGGGTGGGGAGACAAAAGGTGCCTGCACCTAGAAGAGGTCAAACAGCAGTAATTCTAGTGGGGGGAGACCACCTGAAGACCCTGCTAGTCCACTAACCCATTTCCAGAAAAATCTAAGGCAAGAACTGCTTGTGACATCTAATTAGTATGAGAAGTGAGAAACTCAACTAAGGTGAGGAGACAGCTGCATACAAAAAACTGAAAAGATCATTGTATAGGTGAAGCTCCCCAGAGACTGGACACTCCCATTGGCAGGACCAGCGCTGGACCCAGGGCTGGTGAAATCTCTCTCTCTGTCTCTTTTTCTCTTTTCCTTCTCATAGCATCTCTCCATGGGGAGATATGAACCCCACATGAGTGGTGAACACTTCTTGTAACTGAGATATGAGCCCCATGCAAGTGTTGAATAATAACCAACTCTATACCTAATTGTATCCACTTAAGCTTAGCTACTGAATAAATGTGCCTGTTTATGGATCTAGTGCTGTTGCACCTTTATTCCAATCAAGGGAATTGGCAAATAGGAGTCACATTTCTCTCTCTTCTGCTATGGGAAACCTTTAGGAGCAGGAGTCCAGGATTTCCCTCTTTCCTGCTATGTTAAAACTTTACAGGCAGAAATTCAGGATGTGACAGTCACATTTCCCTCTTTTCTGCTATGGGAAAACTTTAGAGGCAGAAATCCATTATTTCCCCCTTTCATGCTACAGGAAATCTTTACATAGAGGAATCTGGTGTGTGATAGATGTCACCCTGGAGAGCACACCTTCTACCATATCCTCCACATCTTCTTGCAGAGGCAGGGATTCAGTGAAGACTCAGAGAGAAGCACATCAGCTGCTAAATCACTGACACTCCTTTCTTAAGCATGTTAGTTTCTCCAGGGAAAATTTCCATTTGAGTGCTGAACAAGTTATTTCGTTTTGTCCAACAAGTCTCATTCTGCAATGATATAACTTAAAGCTTCATGTCAAACTCTGTACCTTGAAATAAAATGAAACAATATTTGAATTTCTCTAATTTACCTGATTTTCTCTAGAAAACAAAATCCTGTATTCACTAAATCATATCTCTGTTGCCATGGAAATTGTAGAGATTTTACACCTTGGCATTTTGACTTCATTTCTGGATCATATAGGAGAAGGAGATGAAATAAGACAAGTTGGGCTAAGAGGATAACACAATGATTTAAACAAAAAACACCTGTCATAATTAAAACAAAATGTCAAGGATATTAATGGAAAATGCAGAAATGATAGGTGGATTTAAAGGTAAATATAAATATAAAGTATTAAGCAGGTTTCGCTTTATGTCTTATGCCCCTTAAAATTTTTATAGATTACACCAAACCCCCCATTTCTTTTTTTCTGATTAAAATCATGATAGTATTACTTAATGATATTTTACAATATTGACAGGCCATGGGACAGTTACCAAAGCAGGTTAGATCCATCTTTTGATGAAATAATACTCAGGCTAGTTTTAGCCCAACACCCTATTAACACTTAAAGACTCCCTTTTTTTGCAGAGTACATGTTTACTCATTAGATTAATATTACAAAACGAAATAAATGTCAAATTTGCAATTTGATGTTGTATTTAGCCATAATACAAGAAAACACTATTGATCATCAGACTGACCTGCTGTTCTACCTAATACTAAAATAAAATAAAAGACAATTATGTTTAAATGCATTGTCAGTTATTTAAATTAACAAATATGTACACAATTGTCATGTAGTCTCTGTTATTCCTTCATGTAAAATAGATATTGGCTGATGAAGATAACAAATTCTTTTTAGAAAGTAAAATGCATAAGTACCACTGGCAGAGTTTAAATGAAACCATGACTATAAACACACTGCTAAAATTCCAGGGAGTGGATAATTTAATCTAGATTAATCTCTAATACTGTGTAAGGACTTTGGTGCTATGGGTGGCTGAGTGAAATGGACATTGAGCAGACCACTGAGAGTTAAACCACTGAGGCTTGTTTCTCACAGTGACTGTTTTCAGTAGGTCTAAACTATATGCTTTTTAGTGGCCATGTATTTCAGTAGTGCTGTCCTACTTTCCTTGACAGTTGTCTCGTTTTACAAAGTATTGAAAATAGGAAATTTGTGTTATGTTCTTGAGCCAAGTCAATTAAAATGAGCAGAGGGAGGGAAGCTAGGAATGTATGGTCAAAATGCAATCCACAATAAATACAAGGAGGATTATGGATAAAATACGGTACTTCAGTTCTACTGTGAATAATTACTTCAGCTCAGGAACCACTGCATGCATGGTAGTTGGGCTGTGTTACTTAAGAATCAGTGGCAACATATATGCTGGAGCAGACTATCATGGGCTTTCTTTATCAGGCTTTGATATTTTGAACACAGTTGCTGTCAAGCTGAGATACAAACCATTGATTACTATACTGTATGGAAAGAGAAGATACTGTAGTTACATTGAAGTAAGTCTACAGTAGCTCCATAGAAGGTATTTTGATCTTAAAAAGGGGGGAAAATGAATAATGTAAGAAACTGTTGCTAAATGTAAAGGAGGACACAAGTACAGAATCAAAGAAATGAGTATGACATCCCCTACACTGAAGTCAACTTCTGGTTGCCCACTGCACAGGGAAATGGGTGTAACTAGGCTGTTCATTTGGTGGATGTCTACACAGTGTCAAAAAGTGAAGAGAGTAAAGGTCCACACCCCTACAACATTACAAAAAGGAAGCGTGTACTCTGGTCTAATAATCTGACATACGCTGATTTTAGGGTTATGTAAGGTCTCTGAATGAATGACTGTGCATAGCATTATGACTAGTCTGGCCTTGCAAGCCACTACTAGCCACTAGCCATCACACAGGAAAACAGCCACCACATAGGAAAACAGAGCAATTTAGATTGCAACTCATTGGTCATCCAGTCTAATAAGAATAACAAGAAACAATTAGAAACAGCATCAGATTAATTTCTTAAACTAGTCTTTTTTGAAAAAATCCTGGAAGCAGAAGTTCTAAAATCCTGGAAGCAAGGATTTCCAGGAATATTAAGGATGAGAAAATCATCAGGAGTAGTCAGCATGGCTTTGCCAAGGAGATAAAGTAGATAAACTTCTGTGATAAAGTGACTGCCATAGTTGATAAGGGGAGAGCAATGGACTTAGTGAAGTCCAATGAGTATCTGGATTTCAGTAAGGCTTTTGACACTGTCTCCCATAAGGTCCTCATAGACTAGCTGTTCATCTGTGAACTGGCTAACCAAACAGTTAGGTGGATTGAAAACTGGATAAATGGCCAGGCCCAGAGGGTGGTGATCAGTGGCTCAAAGTCGAGTTGGAGTCCAATAACTAGCTGTGTACCCCACGGGTCAATACTGGGTTCAGTCCTGTTTAACATCTTTATTAATGATCTGGGTGACGTGGCAAAGTGCATCCTCAGCAAGTTTGCAGATGATACAAAACTGGGAGGAGCAGCTGATGTTCCAGACGTTTGTGCTGACAGAGGGTCCTTGTCAGGGTGAAGAAATGAGCTGCCAGGAACCTCATGCAATTCAACTAGGAGAAATGCAAAATCCTGCATTTGGTAAAGAATAACCCCAGGCACCAATACACGCTGGGGACCACCCAGCTGGAAAGCAGCTTGACAGAAAAGGACCTGTGGGTCCTTGTGTACACCAAGTTGAACATTAGCCAGTAATGTGACCTTGCTGTAAAGAAGGCTAACAGTATCTTGGGCTGCATTATGCAAAGTATGGCCAGTAGGCTGAGGGAGATGATCCTTCCCCTCTACTCAGCTCTGGTGAAAGCTACACCTAGAGTGCTGTGTCCAGTTCTGGGCTCCTCAGTAGAATAGAAAATTACTGGAGAGAATTCAACAAAGGCCTATGAAGATCATTGACAAACTGGACCGTTTCCCATAGCAGGAAGCTAAGAGAACTAGGACTGTTCAGCCTGGAGAAGAGAAGGTTCAGGGGGAATCTTATGAATGTCTATAAATACGTGAAGGAAGACTGCAAAGAAGAAGGAGCCAGGCTCTTCTGTGGTGCCTAGTGACAGGACAAGGAGCAATAAGCATAAAATGAAACACAGGAGGTTCCCTCTGAACATCAGGAAGCACTTTTTTACTGTGAAGTTGACTGACCATGGCAACAGGTTGCCCAGAGCAACTGGGGAGTCTCCACCCTTGGAGATAATCAAATGCTGTCTGGACGTGGCTCTAAGTGACCCTGCTTGAACAGGAGTGTTGGACGAGATGACCTCCAGAGGTCCCTTCCAACCCCAACAATTTTATAATTCTGTGAAACCCAGACCTCTCAACCTCTCCTCATATATCACATACTCCAGCTCATCAATTATCCTGGTGGTCCTCCACTGAACTTACTCCACTGTCAGTGTCCTTGTGCTGAGGAACCCAAATCTGGACAGATAACACTAGCTGTGGTCTCATAAGTACCAAATAGAGGTGAAGAATCACTTCAACTCACTCACTGTGTTCTTGCCAATACAATCAGAGTGTGTTTGTGAGAGTAATTTATCTTGGGAACTTGATTGCTTGCTCTTCCATTCTAACTGAATACAGTAAAACATAGCCAAAGAAATTCTATGCTAGTGCCTTCAAAATAAAATTATCAAGTATCAAGGCCCATTATCATTTTTTAATATGAAAAGGAAAGATTCTGAATGGTCAATTTGCAAATATATAATGAAAATCATATTTCATGGGAAAGAGAAAATCTGTCAACATCTTTCTTCTAGAAACATTGCCATGTTTTATTTTCTTTTTTAAGAACTCAGGTTTTAACCTTCCTGTCATGGAAGAATAATTTTATTTTTGTCCACAGAGATATAAACAAAAATAACCCCAAATGATAATATCTAAATTAACCTCAGTCTGTCAAGGCATAGATTCAGATTTTTAGAAGCTTGGAGTTTCTGATGGTATTTAAAAATGAAAGAGGGAAAGTCATCACTGGCACTACTGCAGAAACAAATTTATCAGTGGGAACTTAGAGGACTTGTCTGCCTCTCTTCTCATAAAGTTTACTGCTCCACTAGAGAGACTGTAAAAGTGTTACCACCTCAGCACTGTCCTTTTCATTCACAGAACACTGAAAACAGAGAATAAACCCAAGTGCAATCTAAGCTTCTGAAGATTTGTGTCTTTCAGTACTCACATAAGAGTTTTGTTTTGTAAGGTACTCCACCCTCTTCATCCTTATTTCCCTGCACAGGGAAAACTGCAGTAGGACAATACTTCACAGACCTGAGCAACATACACCCACAACTGACCAGTTAAAATAGGTGTGTGAAGCAATTCAACATCAGAGAAAGTCAGGTCTTGGAGTAAATATGATGAAGACTGAGTGCATACATGCTGTACCCAAAACCTTGCAGTTAAGCTTGCTCCAGCAATCATAAATAAGCATTTGATTCAGCACTTATCATTGACAGGCAGTGGATGTCATCCTTTAAGTAGGAGCATTTTTTTCGACAGTGGGAGTTCCTCTAAGAGAAGATTTGAGATTACATCAGAGACCATTCAGATTATTTGCACTATACTAATACAGCATATTACCAGAAGTACTTCAAAACATTTGTACAGTCAGAAAGAAGTAGTATCAGTTTATCATGTTACTATCCAAACTAGAGTCATTAAATTGCCTAGCATTCATGCCCATCCAATCTTATGATTTATTTATCATTAAAAAGATACAATGATCAAAAAGCCATTTGAATGGACTTATTCCTTCTCAGATTCATAGGCTTACACTATGTCTTAAAAGGTGTTCATAGGCAATAAACAAGAATTTCATTCTCAACCACTAGGTAACCTTATAGTCCTTCCATAAAAATATTGTCTTACATGGCTTCCAGAAGCAGAGGAGTTTGATTCTGGTCTTGTACTTTTTTATCCTACAGTTTTTCACATAAATTGAGTCAAATAGTCAGAGAAATAGTTGCATGATTTTATAGACACTCTCACAGCATGAATCTTAAATCTTTTTGCACATTTTGAGGCATATATTTAAAAAAACCCAAAGTCCTACAGGACTAATCCAGTTTTGATACTGTCAAGAAATCTGTGAGTAGTATTTATTAGTGCCAAATAAAGCTCTAATTTTCAAAGCATCTGTATCAGAGCAGTCACATATATATAAAAATTTATCTCAATCGTGGCCCATTCAAGGACAGTATATATACTGAGAAAAACAGCAGATGTATTGATCATATTGAACAATTCAACTCTCTCCACTCACTGGGGCTGACAAATTTATTTATTTTTCAGATCCCTGGTAGATGTGCCCTCATCTGAATCTTATAAAACTGCTTAAGTCTCTTGAGCTTGTGAAATACCATTTAGATCAATTAGATGAAGTGGAATCAAAAGAAGTGTTCAGTGGCTAAGACAAGATACACGGAATAAATGTACTGGTAGATTGCACAACAATAAAATGACAAAATAGACTATTTCATTCTAGACATTAAATTCTTGCTGCTCACCTGGATCCTCAATTTTGGTCCTTAACTCAGAAGCTGATTAGGAGAATATGATAATTCAGGAAATTAAGTAACACATGCAGACTAGATTCACAGCAGGCATTTCTTCCAATACAGCAACTGGCACAGCTTGTCTCCAAATGCAAGTAGTGGCACAGCACTAGGTCCACCACTTCAGAATCACTCCCCAGTACATCAGGCATTTCATGTACTCCAGTCCTGAGGAAAAAAAAAAAGAATTCTTGCATACAATATATTTTTTTCAATTATCTATTCAAGCGTATGACAAACTGTTGAAAAAGATGGCTGTTTACAACAATGACTTTTTACAAGTTGTTTCCCTTTTTACTGAAAAGATTAAGGTACAATTTTCTGTTCAAGGTGACCTCCAGTTTGGACCTTGAATACTTAAAAGTTGTTCAAACATACATGTTACAAAACTTGTGAGGATAAACAAACAGGTTAATATAGAAGAATGGCACTATGGGTGTTTATACTAAACTTGAGTTCATGTTAATAGTGAAGTAGATGTCTAGTTCAAAAGACTCTTCATGAAATTAATAAAAGTGTCTGTCTTCTCCCACAGAAGCAGCCCTTTTCGAATGTTATTAAACATTCCTCAACTTAGACAATGTCCTGGTCAACCCCAGAGAATGGAGAATGTGATTAATAATTCTGTGCATAAATATTTCTATAAACTTTGCAGTGATATACAGATGAAGGCTATTGTAAGTTTTACTGCTGTAGAAATATAGCTTACCTTCCTGAGATGTTTTACAGAACTAAAGGCACTAATTCGTTATATCACTTTGCTGATGCATCAAGATAGTCAATAGTATTACGGAATGCTTGCTGAATTTAGATGGAATGTCCCATGTCTTCTGATAGAGAAGATTAAATTTTACACATTGTTCTGGTTTTCTCTAAGAGGCTGATCCTCGTCCTTCAGAGTGATATGGAAGCAGTGCACAACTTTTGTACTCAATTTTCTCTTTCTCCATACATTTTAAATACATCTTACTTGAAGAATGTATATCAGTCATACTGTGTCTGGAATATATTTATGAAAATTAGAAAAGGGAAAAAATCGGTCATTGACTTAATATCTCCTGGCATTGGACTGGCAAAATTTGTGCTATTATGAACATTTTGTTGGACCCCCTTCATTTCAGAATGCCCCTTTCTCTTTCAGTTGTATTATTTCATCTAGAAACCTGTCTTGTTCTAAGACTAAATTCCAGAAAGCAACATTTATTTTCCACAAAATATTTTTGAAGTGCTTGGGTCAAATCATTTACATTCCTGCATGTATGCTACTACACTATTATGTATAATAACTATGCATAGTGATAAATGAACAGTCAAAGCTTAACTCCTGTTGCTGTTGTATATAAATGAAATCCACTATGACTGAACTGGAAAATATTATGTTTGACTTTCTTTAAATGTACACCCTATAGATGGTATGGGAAGAGTTCTGAACTTAGTATGTACTGAGCTGAACTGCATGAACTGAGCTGAAAGCTGCCTAGTTCTTCCCAGGAGAAATTGAAGGCAGTGTAGGTGTATCTCTCCAGCTCTGACACAGGTCTTTGTTGCCTAGAGGTAAAAGGGGACTGTGACCATGAAATCAGAGCAAAGCCATGCTCCTGAAGAGGAGCTGCAGGCTTGGCATCTGCTTCTGAAACCCAGAAGTGAGGGTTCTCACTCTTCTGTGTCACTGCAGGTACTGTGCCATCACCTTTCTTCTTTACCCACCTTGAGAAAAAAACACAGCTGGACAAACATCCAGATCTGGAAAGTCATGTAGGCTCATGGGCCAAACTGCTTGGATGAGAACAATTGTGAGAACACTCAGAAAACTCCAGAGTACCTGGAAAATTTTAGAATTAAAATACAGAAGTAACTAATGAAATTAGATATCCACAGGCTTTATCAAGAGGAACAGAATATTTTGAGTACTCATTTTAGGTGGAGCAACTCTTCATTTCCATCTTTCCTTAGACCAAATCCTGAGAGGCAGATGCTTGTACTACAGCCTCTGAAAACCAGGCAGCAGAGATCATCCAAATTTTCCTCATGATACAGCATAGTTTACAGGGGTCTTATCCTGACCATAGCTCAAACTAAACGCAATATAAACCTAATTATTAAATTTGGTATTTGGACTTCCTAGAGATTATCCACATTTCAGCATCTGGCCCTAAGGAAGAACAGATTTTTAAACCTAGAGTAGAGTAAGATTTAGTCTTTTTTACTATCATTATGTAGAAATGCATATAGGTTGAGGAAAACAACAGAAAGAAGAATTTCAGCATTAGGATTCAGGATCTTACAGAAAGCAATTGTTAGTGGCAGATGAGGTTGCAAACATGATACCACTGAATGACAATCTTTGTAGCGATTTCAGTGGGAAGAGGGTAACTCCTACACTTGTTTTGATAGATGTTGTGCAAGATTAAAGACTGAAGACTGATTTCTAGCTTTAATCATGATACTTATCTACACTCTACATAAGACTCCTTTAAAAATCCTACTTTGCAAGCCTAGAATCAGTCCTTGAAATTACATGAATTAACTTAAAGTATATTCTCTCCCTTCTTTTTCTTAAATAATTATATTCAGGTTCTGACTATGTGGAAATAATTCTTAGTGATTTTTATCATTATCTGGGCCAAAAACTAATTGCAACAGAGATTTATGAATGGAAAGTAGGGGTTTTTCTTTGCCTAAAATACCTTCATAACCATGTGTGTGGGAGGTCAGAAAATGTAAGTGATTTTTATTCACTCCTTCCTTTCTTGCCTTTAAAAAGATAACTATCATAGCAAGTGGTCCCTGCTATTACACAAAGTTAACACAAAATATAACCACATTATTTGCCACATTAAGTTTTTGCATATAATATAATCTATGCACAAAAGGTCTATCATAAAACCCGGACATCAGTCTCAGCACTGATTTTCGTGATTTTTCAAGTTTTTTATATGTAAAAGGAGAAGCTCACCAGAACAAGCATGAACTGTGAAAAATACAGCACATAGATAATTGGTTCAAAAGTCACAAGATATTTCTTGCTGAGAAATAAGTAATGGCTTGTAAATAGACTTTTTTATTTGGGGAACAGTTATTTTTTAAGGAGGAAAGCAGAAAAGGGGATTTGTGGATAAAATAGATTTCGCCTGAGAACTGGAAAAAATCCTCATAATTAAAAATGCCTGATTTCATTTTCAGACCTTTAAGAAACAATTTCTTGTTACAAATAAGTAGTTTTTGCAATGCTTTTGAAAACAAAAATGCAAGCAATTTCACAAATTGTCTGTAAAAAACACCAGAAAAAAGAAGTGAATTATTTAGGATTCATACAAAGTGAGGGTGAATTAAACAGCAAATTTTTGAATAACAGATATCTCTTTTTTTGTCTGGCTCCAGTCAGAATATCCAAATATTCTGTATTTTATATAGAATATGCAAAGAATATCCAAAACCACTGTGAAGGTCTACTATGTCTTTGCTGTACAATATATAGCTAAAGATAATCTCTTTCTCAAATTGCTGATTTAAGGAAAAGCTCACTGTGTAGTGTACAGAATAGACAAGGAGGAGTTGAACAGGCTAGTAAATGAAGAAAAAGGATATTTCTTACAAATATCATGTAAAACAGCAACATCTATATTTGACCTGAATGTTAATATGGAGTAAAGTGGAAGATATCAACAAAGATAAATGGTGGTGTCAACCACAAGCATTTGGAGAAGAGACAAGGAAGAGTTTTCCAAAGCTGCACCTCCTCAGACTGAGCAAAGACCAATCCAGCCAGTGCTCCCACTCTCGTGCTGCTCAGGGAAGGCTGACCATGACTAGTTAACAGACTGACTGTGCACAGTCTATTGCTGTGTAGAATGAGCTGAACTGCCTGAAAAGGAGCTTGTCAGGACACAAGGCACCACCCTGCTTGCCTTGTAGCCCATCTAATCTACTCTTAGCAGGTTTACCTTTTACAGGTAAGTGTGTATTTATTCCCTGATTCAGTCCTCTACAGACATAGACTTCAAATTTGCTTCATGACATAATAAACTGAACAACTCCAGCTCAAGAAATACAGCCTTTGTCACATTTTGTCTGAGGTATGCAGGTGCAATGGAGAAGCCAAGAGAGACCCAGGGAGAGGTGAGAAGTGAAAACAATAGGAGCCATGAAGAGAGAGGATGTCAGCAGAAAAGTTTAACTCTGCTGAAAGGTTCTCTTTAGAAGGAAAAGAACTGTTATTAGTACATAATGGATTAGACTATTTTTCTCTAAATAGACTTGCTGGTGAGGGCTTTAAAGACTCCTGGTTTTCAGGCATCGTACCTATGTTGTATCTCACTTTAAAATATTGGTACATTTGAAAAGGCACAAAGGGCCATGCACTGAAGGGTGCTCTGCCCCTTCCGTTAGACCTACAATAGTGTAGTAATTAGTGTGATTTTCTTAAGTGTGTTATTGTTTAGGCACTTGGGGGAATTTTGTAGAGGAAAAATGTTTTATCTGGCTCAGCTGTTAATATAAAGCATAAAGTCAGCACAAAGCACAACTTTTCTTCTAAGCTAATGAGAAAAAAAGGATATATTTAAGTCTTTAATCAGGCAATATCAGGGCAAGTAAAGTGCACTTTTACTTCATCTCACTTGACAGCTTTTGAATTCAGCAGCTGTGTATTTAGATAATGAGGCATATCACCAATTGCAACCAAGATTTGCCTGCTGGAACTTCATACAGATACAACTGTGCCATAAAGGTATGCTCTAATTATGCTAATCATAATGCCTTGGCATTCACTCAGAGGAGTCGCTCTGTATTCATCGGTGGTAAGAAAAGTGTCAGAACAGCATGCCGCTACTTGGCTACTTCCTTAATAGCCCACCAGCTTCTGTCAAAGGCTGAGTGTCCTGTTCCCATGCAGTTTGTCTAATCTTACGAGTTCTACAATTATTTTGTCATTGTGATGGCTGAAGGGTGGTCTGTAAGGAGCCTGATGTTTCTTCTAATTGTGGGTGGTATTTGGCAGCCTCTAGAATACTAGAGAAAGATATTATATTTTTTTTAGACTTTAAAGCAAAAAAAAAAAAAATAATGAGGAAAGGACAAAAACCAGAAAACCTTATAAGTAACTGTATCTGAAAATCACCGAAATTGGTTGTTGTGTAGTTGTAAAAAAGTATACTTAACAATATTCATAAGCCTACTAAATTCTTTGTAGTGAAATATCTTTTCACCTGTCACAAAATAATGAATTTCCTTAAAAGAATTGAGTATGATATTAAATAGAAAATTATATCTGTTGCAGAATTCTCCATCATGGTACCTGCAGGAGACAGAAATACATTTTATATTTTCTAGATAAAATAAATTTAAAAAGAAAAGAAGGAAGTGATTTTCCAATATCTCAGTAGATGTTTTTCTAGCACGAGACACTTCAAAAGTCTTATTTATAGAGTGCTTCTTATATGTGGAATAAAGCTCTTTTAAACATGTTTCAACCACTAATGACTTTTCTATGAAATTACATTAAGTTGAATCAATAATGCTTATTGTATTCCTAGAGATCTCAGTATTTTACCTTGTCCTCATGTGGGAGAGTATAAATCTGGGGTTTTTTGTGAAACAGTGTGATAAGCCTATTTTAACACAAGGTTTATATTGAATAAAAAGTGTATGATACATTAAGTATTCCACCAGAAGTCTGACATAAATTAAAATAACACAACACGGAAAGGAAACCTATGAAACCAAATCCTGTTTTCCTCCAATTTAGTGACTGTGTGTGATCAGAAAATATATTGAAAATGGGGAGAAGAGACACAAAGAGAAATCTAAACTACTCTGACAACTGGCCACTTCATGGAGAAATATTTTCATCTCCTGATCCTCACTCTTTCTCACAAATTAAAAAAAATTAAACTGCCTTTAAACAAGGCTTCTCCCAGGAAGTGCAACTCATTCCTGAAAGTTATTGGTCTGCCTTCCTTCCTGCTGCAAAAAGGGAATTCATTCTTGATTATGCTAATGGGACTTTGTCTCCCATCACGACTGCAGAATGCACAGGAAAAAGCCTTTTGGCCTTTCCAAAATACTTCATACAAAACAAAAAAATGTAACTAATCTTCTGTATCTGAATTTTACTCTTTAACCTTTACAACATTATGAAAACATTTAGAAAAATGTGGCTATATTTATCTCTAAAACCAAAGGTTTCATTATTAATCTAGAAAATAATTCATTTGTGGCCCAAATGAGGATATTATACTTTTTTTTTTTTTTTTTTGGTGTAGAGAAGTCAACTGTCAAGATAAATACTAAGAACACAGCAGAAAAATATGTTAATCCTCTACTTACTCATCTGTACAAGAGATTTAAATGGAAATTTAATATGGATATTGTTAGATTCTGAACAGGAGCCAAACTAATTCTATAAAAGTGCTCTGTCTACATATTAACTACTGTAAACATGCAGAGATTCAATCCTATTTACTTTACTTTCAAACATCTGATAGGATTCTGCTCCTTTTTTTCATAGTTTTTTTCAAAAGCATCAAACAGCAAACCGAGCATTCAGCATTTTGAACAATTGTTCTATTTAGTCAAATATCAGAGGTATTTCTTTGAGGGTACTTTAGAGATTTCAGTTTTCCATCATTTGTTAGCCTCTTATATGATTATGAATTTTCAGTGTAGGAAGTAACCCCTAGTCAAATCAAACATTTTTTAATATTTCAGAGTCTCTCTTAGTTTTAACTTACCCAGAGAGATCTACTACAATGGCACTGATGTCGACCACAGATAGTATGACATCAAATACAGAAAAATGTAAATATAGCAGCATATATGACTGACTTAGTCCCAGATCACTTTTTTAGTCTAGGGGGGAAAAAAAGCAAGCAGGAATCTGCTTTTTTCATGTACAACCTGGAAAGAGTTATAATATGGTAAGTTCTGTATTATATCATATTTTTTTACACTAGTAAACATAGGCAATTATAGCATCATTGGAGCATCCCCCAAATCATGTTAATATTGCATCAGAATTTTATAATTCTCCTTGACCTATCAAAAGGGAGCAAACAAAGAACACAAGCCTAAAATTCTGCCATCATTGATCTGATCTGAAATTGTCATACTCTTTGCTTGAGGCTCATGTCTGCTACAAAAAAAATTCAGAATTAATTTATTGGTTTTGCATAGAAGAATCATGCTTTTAAAATCAGATAAAAATAAAATGCAAATCAAAAGTAAAAGATGTATGCAAACTGTAGAAAAAGGGGATGATTGAAGAGTGTTTGTCAGGTAGCTCCATTGAGTAAGGAAAGCAATATCAAAGTCTCTAAAAGGTGGCAAGAAGCTCACAGCTCTGGATGGAGGGCTAGTAACTGTATTCAGAATTAGATTTCTCTTTTAATTCACTTGTTTGGCCAGGTTTCTCATTAAGACCATAACCCCACACCATCCACTGCACTGAACTGTATTTCAAACAAAGGAAATCCCAGGACAACTGACCTCTGGACACAGTCAAGGGAATTTTTCACTGTGTCTAAAAATTTCTCTG
>NW_010318252.1:30589-32767 GCF_000700745.2 Antrostomus carolinensis
CTAGTGTAACAAGTCTACCTAACAGATGTGATGCTGCAAAGTTCTTAGGAAAGAAGAAATCCTGCTGTCACTCAAATTGTCATCATCTTGAGTCCTCAGTACTCTTCCTCAAAAGCCAAAACCTGCTTCAAAGAGGGAAATCTATCCACAGCAATGTCATAGTGAAGGCTCAGAAAATAAAAGCACTTCACAGGGCATCCTCTGGTCACTCCAAATACCATAGGGTGAACTGGTCAGGGCTGTGTTGTAGCAACTTCTGTTGCACTGGAAATTGTGTATTCACAGCAGCAAAAAAAATAGATGCTTGAGCATGTTTCATATTGAGAGTTAGCCCTTCCTGTCTTTCAGTGTTCCTGATGCATGCAGACTACCACTGTTCATGAATCTTAGAAATACTGCACATAAATTTAATAACTAACATTTGTGTATGTGTAGTTGTAATTAAAACCAGCAGAACCAGGAACAATCATGACCACTAATTATTTAATAAAACTGTAAACACACCATGCTGTAGAATTGTTTTTCACATTATTTTCTAAATCTAAGAGTTCTGCGGTGAGATTATCATCAACCTATTATACATAGTCAGGGCTATATGCCTTGACTATATATGACCTATACCCTGTTCATAGGAACCTATACTCTCACTCTACGGTATTATTTTTGCAAAGCTGTTTCCTGTGACTCTTTAAGGAACATATACATAAACCAATAAGTTTATACGGGGTTTTTTTTTTGCTTCTACTTCAAGTTTGTGGCAAATATGTACACGCATCACAAAACTGATTCTGGTCTTATTTTGGAAATTGTCAACTAAATAGAATTATAGTTATTATGTGTAGTTGTATACAGTTATAATAACTACTACAATAAATAAGTGTAACCCATTTAATATGAGATAACAAGATCATATTTCCAGTATAGCTTTGTACACACTGCTATTTGACAACCTGTAGATAGTTATCTTTGAAATAAAACTTCATATGATAAATATTCTGTAATTCCCCGATTTCTAAAATATTTTTCCTGTCTTCTTACAGAAATGAAGCATATACATGATAGCACTTCAGTCCATGAAGCCATTCTTCATCAAATTGCTGGCTACAAAATTTGAAGAGATCTACCATCACAATCTCATAATGCTGAGAGAGACCCAGAGAAAATCACAGGTATGTCACACAAAATTCATTCTGTCTAGATCCATTTTAATGTATCCTGCCATGGATAGCTGTGTATGGACTGAAGAATTAACCTGAAGTGGTTGCCTTTGTATTATTAAAACAACCAGAAGCTCACATGCATTTATTTATGCTAGTACTTCAGAGTCTAACTGTTTTGAGGAACATAGAGGGATGCACAGGATCATGTGCTCCAGCAGATCTGTGAGTGAGAGTTGTCAGGAACTGCACTATGGACTTTGTTTGATTTTCTAGAAGAGCATAAAGCGTGACCCTCTGTACCTGGGGTGGATTGGGCTCAGGGAAATTGGTATGATTTGCAAAGTGTGGTTGATCGGATGCGTGCTTTACAAAGAGATGCCAGAGTAAGGGCTGGAAAAGGTAAAGCCATTGTTTGTGCTGTTCTCGGTGCCACCTTGGCTGCCGCTGTAGAAGACAGGGACCTCCGCCTTAGCTCGGAATCCCAAACTATTGTTTCACTACAAAACCTCGCCCAGTCCCTTCAGGGGCAGGTGGCGGAATTAAAGGAGCAACTTAAAGCGGAAAAAGACCTGGTAAAGCACCTGCAAATTGCCCTTAAGGAGCATCTCCTCACTGACTGCCCACGAGGAGATGCCTCCCCCAGCAGAGATCAGTTACCCTTTTAATGATTTGCCAGCAGCAAAAGAGAAAACAGAGAAATCGGAGCCACCCTCGTTGAGACCCTTGGTCACATTTTTGGTAGATACTGGGACTCAAATCTCAGCTATTAAAACAAAAGATGCACATGGAAAAGAACACAAAATCAACACAAGGTGTATTATTCCATCCTTCTAACAATTTGCCCCTGGTTCCCTAGAGCGAACCGGGTCTATTTTTCTTTTCTCTTCCAGGTAAAGACCCCAGAGTTTGTCTAAAGGAGCCCACAAGAATGCTAATCCACTGTGTGGTTTTGTTGATAATTGTTTTTTTAATTTTAACTATGGTTGATGCTTTTAGGTGGGGGAAATTCACCCTCTGT
>NW_010318253.1:0-544 GCF_000700745.2 Antrostomus carolinensis
GGGCAGGGTTGCACGGCGGCTACTTTTCCAGACTTCGAAGAGTTATTTCTTTATACAAAAACAGGTTCAAATTACTTCTTCTTCCCCCTCTGCCATCAGTTTTTACTGTGAAATCGTCTGATTTAGTTGGATTGCAGTAGCATCTAGAGGCCGCTTTCGCATGTGCATGCATCAAGTGAAAAGACGGCGTCTGCTGCACAGCACCAAGTGTTGGGTGCCTGGAATGGCTAGGAGCTTCTAACCCCTGTAGAGAGATTTCTAGATATTATTGCTTGCATCTATACAAGCCAGCAATGCCTCCAGCAATAAAAAAGCCCATAATGAAAAAACCAAACCCATTTAAAATCCTCGTTGTATTTCCCAAGGAACTAGAAAGCAGCAGAGAGAATTTTCCTCGAGTCAGGTCTTTCCTTGTGTACCATCAACACAGTGATGACGCTGGCTTCCACAGCTGCTGGCAATATCTGCTGTATCACAGGTATTGTTAATAGAAAGGTTTCAGCTCAGTGTGAGCAGATCTCTTGGTGTTACAGCTGGTTAGGAG
>NW_010318253.1:584-8733 GCF_000700745.2 Antrostomus carolinensis
CCCTTTAGGAAGCAGTCAACTGCTTTTTTGTGTGTATCAAATATGGTTATGTATGTGTATGTATATGTTTTTCAAGAAGACAGATGTTTTGACCCCACACAACACCGGACTTTGTTTTTGAACTCAGTGCTGTGATTTAGCCTAGAGACTAGGCTTCAACGTGCTGAAAAGTCTTGTTGAGTATTGAGCAGGCCATTAACTTTGAAAAATTCATAGAATCATAGAATGGCTTGGGTTGGAAGGGGCCTTAAAGATCATCCAATTACAAGCCCCCTGCTGTGGACAGGGTTGCCAACCACTAGATCAGGCTGCCCAGGAACCTGACCTTGAATGCCTCCAGGGATGGGGCATCCACAGCTTCTCTGTATAACCTGTTCCAGTGTCTCACCACTCTCTGGGTGAAAAATTTCCTCCTAATATCTCACCTAAATCTCCCCTCTCTTAGTTTAAAACCATTTTCCCTTGTCCTATCACTATCTGCCCATGTTAAAAGTCCTTCTGCCAGTTTATAAGCTTCCTTCAAGAAAATGCTTGATTTAATCTTCTACCTGTTTTCAAAGTAAACTACGAAATGTTTGCAAGCAGTGACCAAGGAGCATGTTCTTTCACAAGCTCTAATACCTGGTTTAGCATCCATACGCTAGGTACTGTGACAGGTCTTACTAGTGTCCCGTCTATGCACAGGCTGCATCCAGTCTGGACAACAACTGCAGGCTTGAAACTGTGCTCAAACTGCACTTGTGTCCTTCCCTGGTAGCAGAAGTGGGATGACTTGCATGGCCCACTGGTTGAAAAGCAGGTCTTCAGAATGTGGAAATGATTCCTCCAGTGCTACAGCCTTTTATTTATTTTTTTTTAAATGTAGCTTCATTGGAACTAGATGATCTTTAAGGTCCCTTCCAACCCAAACCATTCTATGATTCTATAAACCAGATTTTACCCAGCATTTTGGGACAGGAACTGCCTGCACATGTCTACAATCCCTGTCCCGCGCTCAGCTAGTTGCCCAGGTACCACTGTGACAACAAAGATTAACTTAAAAATAATCAAAGCTTCAAACAAAGGATGAGCCGATGGGGCTTACATCTCTGTGGCAAGACCTAACGCCCCAAGCATGCGGGAGCATCTTTCAGTGAGACCTTCTCAGTAGTGACTCTAGCTACTGACACTTGAAGAAAAATAGCAGTCCTGTTGCTCACGGAGAAAGGCTGATCTGTGCATGAGATGGAGTTATATGAAGGCAAAATGACGACATACATTAAAAAAAGGAAGTATTTCTGAGTCCACCTTCGGTGAAGTGATGTAGTTAAAGCAGCAATTTTTTTGCAGTTGCTTTGATTTCTGTTAGTGACTTCAGATGTGCTTGCTCAGCCCTGAAACAGTGACTGGTCATTTATTCAAGGCTAATACAATTAATTCTCAATTTTCCACTCTTGCTCTAACTAGAAAATATAGGGAATCTTCAGCAAATCTTAGAAACAGGCAAATATTGAACATCCAGGGGAGATCACGTGGTCCAACAAAGTTTAATGAATGTAACTTCTATGAAACTTGGCTGTGCTGCTCCGCAGTCTGAAATGTGTTTATGTAATCACATACAGATGTTCTGAATTGCTTTAGATAGGGAAGTAGTTTTCACATCCCTCAGTCTGGAAAAATGTCTGTTTCCAGAACAAACCACGTAGGTTTCATGTGCTCAATTTTGTGAATCAATTGAAATCATAAGTATGCTTAAAATGTACACGCATTGATATATTTATATTTAATTCTCAGTGTTCATACAGTTTCAAGAGAGTGTCTGCAAGATTAGTCATACAGACCCAGAAAAGTTAGACATCTAATTCCTCTTCAGTCTGGGCCTGGAAAGTACCTCTGTTATTTTTAATTAAAAAATAAAAATTCAGGGAATTTACAGTTAAGATGTCTCTTCACTCTGTCACTTCCCTATGCAGCATAATGTGATGGTTTTTTAACAAAGGATAATTTCCTTTCCGATTGTAATTGACGAATCTTTCAGTGTAGTGGATACTTTAAAGGAAGTGTTAGATGAGACCACAATTAATAGTACCTTAGTGGGGGAAAAAAAAATGGCAAACTTCAGCATTATCTGAGATAGGAATAATTAGAGAACTTGAAATATATTTTCAGTGCATATTTTTTATTGATCAGCTTTTAAGTATGTTCCAATTTCCTAAAACACCACCATCTGCAGTGCATTGTTAAAGCACATGTTACGTTATGAAAAAGAACTCCTGCAATGCACCCAAAATAAAGTGCTCTCTGGAGTTTGACTTTTTGCTCATTTATTACACACAGACTATGCAAACCCAGCGCTCACATGTAGGGGATCTGTTCAGAACAGGATGCAGTGAAATCGGAACGAATAACATTACCCACTGTCAGAATCACACTGTTCTCTGGAGCAACTTCAGGCACATCAGAAGTCCCACAGAAATGGAGCAGCCACGACACCTTTGTTCCCTCACAGTGCTTCTGCCCTTGTTCAGTTTCCTCTGGCCTCCTGCTATTTACAGCAGCAGAGCCAGCGTCCTACAAACCATGAACTTCTCCAAAACCTGGAAAGCTCTCAAGGCAGAAGCAGCTTTTTCCATGCAGAATCTCTCTCTCCCTGGCTTGGCCTCATGATGCTCGGACCTGAGCTGATCTTAATCCTTCTGCAGCAGAGCTGGTTGTGGAAAAGCTAACAGGACCATACTGCTCCTGCAAGCCAAGCTTTGCCTTTGCATGGTTTCTGCCCATGCACAGGCCCTAACAGTAGGATGGCAAGGCCATGACTGAAGGAAAAGTGGGTGCCCATGGGTGCCTAAGCATATTGATACCCACAAAAGCAGAGGAGACAGTTATTCCCCATAGTCTCTGTGGTAAGATCTGGGTCAGGCCAGGCTGTTTAGAGCAGCCTAATGCCAGAAATGAGAGCAGCAACTGTCCAAGTGACCAGTGCATTGGCTTTTTGTGAAAGGGTCTTTGGGTTTAGTCCTGGTGCTTGCACCATCCGTGTTGCCCTGAGATGGTTGCACTGGGGTTTGTAAGATGCTTCAGGGAAGTTTTAGTCAGAAGTGCAAAGGAGTTCAGTGCGTGACTGTCAAATCCAGTAATAACTCGTATAGGACCATAAGAAGTTGCTCAGAGAAGCTGTGGCTGCCCTCTCCCTGGAAGTGTTCAAGGCCAGGTTGGATGAAACTTTGAGCAACCTGGTCTGGTGGAAGGTGTCCCTGCTTATGCCAGGGGGGACTAGATGAGGTCCCTTCCAACCTATACCATTCTATGATTCTATGACTCTGTAAGCCTCAGCTTTCCTGTTAATAATTTTATGACCTATGTAGCATCAGGTATTGGAGCATACAAGGGTCAGCGGTGGTGTGAAGCATACGGTGCTTGTTTAGAGGAGGATAGGGAAAGGAGCCTGCCTTTTAGGAGGGGAGGCTGGAGGAGGAAGCTGACTGTCACGACTTCACCACTGCGGGGGAAGCGAGAGAGCAAGGGAGAGATAAGAGTTTTGGGGTAAGGACAGAACTGGGGATGGCTGCAGATTCCACATGGGGAAAGCGGTGGGGGGGGGCAGGGGACATGTGTCTCCTGGGGGAGGGCAGCCATGCTGAAGAACCCCACGTGGCATCTGTCCTTTGGCTCCCAGGTGTGCCAGGGCTGGAGCTTGTGACTGGGCCACCGCCACTGTTTCGGGGAAGCTGTGCATTTACGCAAGTTGCCTAAAAGCCCAAGTAGCCGCTGGGACACTACTGCTCAGTCAGCTCTTTGTTTTCCAGGTTGTCTAAGAAATAGCATTTGTTTGTAGGGTGTTGAGGGAAGACTGGGTGCAGTGTTGTTCTCATTTGTCTCTTCAACATGCACAGGGCCCCAGATTGCCATGAAAGGACTGAAATCCCCCTTCTCATGGGGATACAGGGAGACAAGGGAGAGCTTTACCCCCGGCAAGCGCAGTGGCAGCCGGTGGGTGCACTGCTTTAAACACACCTCTCTAGCACCTGCCCTTCTGGCTCTTGCTGCGAGGTCCAGTGAGTGTAAAATCCTGCCCCAACAGAGATTGTCAGCTAACAGACAGTATCATAAATATCTAAGGTATTCTGTCTGTGCCCCTTCACCTGGAACTGAATAGTTTTTTCCCACCAATAAATTGAATGCTGTACTGCTTCAAAGGATAAAAAGGAAAAAAAAATTGCTTGGAGAAAGTCTGATGGATGCCTCTGTACTATATATAACTTTGAAAACCAGTTTGGTCTGTTTAAATGTTAGATCTTTGAAGAGTTGCTGGGTCTATCATTTGAGGAAAAAAAAATGTTGAGCGAAAAACTCAGTCCTACATTAGAATGGCATTTCATTTGAGCAACAGTATTTATCACTACTGTCTAAGTGTTGTTATTTTCACTGAAATATAATCTGCTGATTCTCTCTCTTCCAGAGCTTCAGCACCGTGAACCACTAAAACTTTTCCAAGAGGTGTGATGTCCACAGTGGAATGGGGAACACACGTGTTACCAAAGGAGAAGTGGTGTGGGACTGAAGCTTTAACTGAACAAAATTGAAAAAAAGCTCTCTTTCAAAGCACAGGATACGACCTATAATATTATCTGAATTGTAAAGAATTTGGATATATTTAGTTAATGAAAGCTCTTGCTTGAGGTAAGATTGGGTCATTTATGTCTGCACAATAACAGCCTCAATGCAGAACATATGAATGCCAGATGGCTGGAACTGTTCCATTAATGAACTGATGCTTTCATTGTTCTGTGTTTGATTTTGTATCTTTTTGCTTATAATGATTCTGTTGCACAATTAAGAATCTTCAATAACCTCTTGATAAATTATTCAGTCCTCAGAATGCAAAAGAGGAGATGCCTCTCAGCTTCTACTTTCCACTGGCCTTAAATGGGACCTGCAGGTGTGCAACACCTCTGGCAGTCAGGCTGATGAATACATTTCATGCTGTTTTCTTAGTGCTGCCATTTAAATAATGTATGCAGGACCCATGCACAATATATTTTTCTAAGGCGCAGGAAAATTAATTCCAGGTGATGCTCTGTTACAGTCAATGGGGTTACCCAGTGATGAATATGCAGGAGAAAAAAAAAAAAAAATCATAGAGGTGTGTATATAGGGACAAATTCCTTCCAGATATGTGAAAATATAGGAATTATGTCAGGTACTGGGAGATACACTCTTCCCCCAGAGCACACATCTCCTTCATTAAACATAATTCCAATTACAATGATCTTCCTGGTGTCCAGGTTAAGTTAAAAAGCAGTCTAGGAATCCACTTCTTGTGTATGTTACCACAGGGAGGATAATTTTTCCTGGCTTACACACCTGCTCTGTAAACTCGCTCTTAGCTCCAACACTTAACTCCAACACTGGCTGCTTCTGCACCGTGGCTGTGCAGCCACCCTTTGTCACAGACAGACCTGGTGTAGTTAGGCCACAAACATATCTGTCCTCTGTTGCTTGTCTCTGATCCCCATGTTTGAACAGAACTTATGGACAGGGAGCCTATAAAAAGAAGAAGAAGAAAAAATCCTAAATATTAGATTAGCAGCAAGCAAAGGCTTCCTACCGAAGCTGGGCTTCTCTACCTTTGAGATGCTGGAGGGGTTCCAATCCCTAGTGCCAGAAGTGAAGCCAGGTCTCTTATTTCTTGTTTTACTTCCGTTACAGTTCTTTTAAGGTCGTACTTACTAAGCAAGCTAAAAATAATTTATAACAAAATAAAGAAAATGAGGAAAAAGAAGGAAAATAGAGGAGTGTGGACGCAGACTGCTCACAAGACCCTAGGAGACTCACTCTGCTTTCTTCTGTTCCCTGCAGCCCCTGTTCCCCCTTTTTCACCTAGTACCCACAAACCTCCCCTGGTGCTGTCAGGGATTAGTTACCTCGGATACAGCTTTTTAGGGCAGGGCCACACTGAGAAAGAAGCAGAGGACAGGTGGCAAAGGGAGATTTTGGTGTCCACCCTCCTTAGCACAAACGCAGGAATACAAAGGCAGGCTGGGATGGGAAGATGCAGGGGTACCAGATAGCAGAGCTGACAGCCATTTCTTCTAGGCTCCCCTTTTTCCTCAGCAGAACATGGTTTTTTTCTGGGGTCCTTCGTGCAGTCTACTCCTCCTGGACTTCAGCATTGTGTCTCAGGGATACTGAAGGCAGGGGCTGACCTCCAGCCTGGAAAACATCTAATTCCCCACCATCTTGTTCCTCATTCCATCTGGGACACTGTGGGGTACCTGAGACCTGGCACAAAGGTTTTGGGTGCACAAGGGACCTACAGGAAATCCTCCTGTGACTTTCTGGAATAAGGGGGTGTCCTGATTTTTCTAGGATAATTTTCCTCTTAGTAGCTAGAAAGTCCTGTGTTCTGGTTTCACTATGGGATTTGTCATGAGAAGAATGTTGATAATGTACAAGGACCTCGTATTTGGGTAGTGTGCAAGTGCCAAGGACAGGGAGGAGAGAAATGTAGTAATTAGCAAACCCCAGATTTGGCATTTGGATGTGCCAATGAGCTATTCCCTATCCTAATACATCTTGTTCAGTCTATGAACCAGGGTTGAGCAGAAAGCAGGGGGATTCTCCCTGGAATCACTTGCACTTGTAGAGAAAGGATAACCAAGTTTACTGGACTGTGTGGATTCGTTGGCCTGGCACATCTGAGCCCCAGGAGTATAAGGCTTTAGTGGACACTGGTGCACAATGCACCCTAATGCCATCGAACTTTCAAGGAGCAGAATGCACATTCCAAACTACAGTCACATCGGGAGCCCTCTCTACCAAGTGACCCAAAAGAAGAATGATTTCACATGGGGTCCCGAGCAACTCTGAACAAATCAAACAGGAGATAGTCCATGCAGTAGTCCTTGGGCCAGTCTGGACAGGACAAGATGTTAAAAACGTTCTATACACCACAGCCAGGGAGAATGGACCAACCTGGAGTCTCTGGCAGAAAACACCAGGGGAGACTCAAGGTCAGCCCCTGTGGTTTTGGAGTCAGGGAAACAGAAGATAAGAGACCCGATATACTCCAACTGAAAAAGAGATATTGGCAGGGTATGAGGGAGCTGGAGCTGCTTCAGAAGTGATCAGTACTGCAGCACAGCTCCTCCTGGCACCCCGATTGCCCGTGCTGGGTTAGATGTTCCAAGGGAGTGTTCCCTCCACACACCACGCAACTGATGCCACATGGAGTAAACGGGTTGCACTGACCACGCAGTGGTATTGGAACCCCCAATAGCCCAGGAATTTTGGAGGTGATCACGAACTGGCCAGCAGGCAAAAATGTTGGAATGTCACAAGAAGAGGAGATGACAGGTGCTGAAGAGGCTCCACCACATAATGAACTACCAGATAACGAGAAATTGTATGTCCTGTTCACTGATGGCTGTTTGTAGGAAAACATGGGAAGTGGAAAGCTGCTGTGTGGAGTCCCACCTGACGAGTGGTTGAGGGAAGGAAAGGTGAATCAAGTCAGTCTGCTGACTGGCCTTAGATATTGCTGAGTGAGAAAAATGGCCAGTGCTCAGCTTTGATAGTGACTCATGGATGGTGGCAAACCCCTGGTGGGAGTGGTTACAGCATTGGAAAGAGAGGTTGAGGGAAGGAAAGGTGAATCAAGTCAGTCTGCTGACTGGCCTTAGATATTGCTGAGTGAGAAAAATGGCCAGTGCTCAGCTTTGATAGTGACTCATGGATGGTGGCAAACCCCTGGTGGGAGTGGTTACAGCATTGGAAAGAGAGCAACTGGCAGCGCAGAGGCAAACCCACTTGGGCTGCCAAATTATGGCAAGATACTGCCACATGGCCAGAGATCTAAATCATGTAGATGCTCATGTGCCCAAAAGTCGAGCCACTGAAGAATATCAAAATAATCAACAGGTCGATTAGGCTGCTAAAATCAAAGTGTCTCAAGTAGACCTGGACCGGCAACATAAGGGTGAAAAAGTTATAGATCACTGGGCCCATGACACCTCAGGCCAACAAAGAAGAGATGCAACATACAGATGGGCTCATGATCAATGGGTGGACTTGACCATGGACACTATAGCACAGGTTATTCACGAATGTGAAATATGTGCTGCGATCAAACAACCCAAGAGGTTAAAACCTCTCTGGTACAGAGGACGGT
>NW_010318254.1:0-20149 GCF_000700745.2 Antrostomus carolinensis
ACGGTGCCTGGCGGGACGTCAGGAGCCTTCAGAGAGAGCGTGACCCAGTGCCCGGCTTTGGCCTCCTGCCTTGGAGAGCTCCGGAGCCCCGCACAGGGAGGAGAGTTACCTGGGGTGAGTGGGAGGGGGCGGCTCCGGGAGGAGACAGGGCGAGTGAGGCCGCCAGGTAGCGACTGAGATGGACAGGGCAAGGGCAGCGGTGGCTTCACCAGAAGAGCAGGCTGCTGACCTGTCCGTGGGTGAAAGGACAACCATTTATTCGTTCAGTGAGTCCATTCTTACTGGGTTTATTTTTCATATAATAAAATACATCAAGGATTCTTCCAGTCTTTTCCAAGTGAAGGAATACACTGGTTTTATAGATACGTGTGTTTGCAACAGCAGTGCTGTCTGAAATTGACAAAACCCAGCATTTAGCGCACTGGACAACTGCCTTACAGAAGGGCAACCCTAGCCTGCACCAGGCTGCGCTGATGCTAGTTCTTGGCTAATCCCAAAATATGTCATTACAGGTGGTTTTGGACAGCTTTAATTCCCCTGTACTTAGTGGGGCTTTTCTGCATTGTCTTCAAGTAGGATTTCAAGTGAACTGTTTAATTGTGACAAAAATTCATTGAGGTACATAAAGAGTTCCAGAAGACTATTAGTTTCTTAAAATTTCCTCTCATTCCTTGGAGCAGGTCTTTTATTACTAGACACATATAGTCTAGTGTATAGTGCAACTAATCTCATTCAACCTCCCTTGACATTTGTTCCTGTTGAATTTAAAATTATGGTGTTTTGGCACACTACAGGATTACATTATTTCATTATGTTGTCAATCATTTTTGGTTAAGATCAGCAAATCATTGGCAATTACTTCCTCCTTTTCCGTATCTTCAAAGACTTGGGATGTGATCCTTCCTTTTGTGATCCATCAGCAGCTGAAGCATTCCTGAAAGGAAACCGGTTGAACCTATGTGGTTAGTTTTGGAATAAATTATTCTCAAAGACAGTAGAGTAATTACAATGCCCAGAGGTGCTAGACACTTCAAAATGTAGCCCAGTTTCTGGATGAATACACATTTTGTGTGTTCTTGAGATCATATTTTAAATATTCATCTTGCTTTCCTTTTAAATAAATATTTCTCAAGATTAAACAAATACCATGCTAATAATTTCCTTCTTTTTATACTGAGTACCACCACCCAAGTACTTTTTCTTATCTTAAGACTTAACCTCATTTGGAAAAGTAATTTAAAAAAAACCGAAACAAAACAGTTCTGATACTTTATATGCAAACTTTTAGTTGATGCCAGGGTGGTGTACAAGAAACTTAAATTCCCCAGGATGAAAGTGCTGACAGATACTAAGCAACAAAACTCCAAAACAAGGCTTCCAGCCAGAAAGAAGAATTGCCATTGTACCCATCCAAGTATTGCCCTTCTTTTCCTATTGTAGGGTTTGGCAAGAGTGAGTCCAGCCCTCCATTGGTTTTGAAAAAGGGTGTTTTCTCCACAAACCCAAAACAAAGCAACTCCTGTAAGCTGAACACTCCCATGTGATAGCAAGCAAGATGAAACTAAAGAGAGAATGAAGAGCTTTCCACAGGTCAGTGCTTTTTCCAAACCCAAGGGAGACAGCCATCTCCAGCATGACTTGAGTTAGAACTAAGCCTCCCAATGCCATTAAATCAGTCCAAGTGTGAAAGTCTAAGAGCCAGACTAGCAAAAGCTAGCTAGGGAGTTAAATTTAGGCAGGCTAGATGCCCTTTTCCCTTTAATTTCCTTTGTAAACATTAATTAGGTCACCCCTCAGTCTCCTCTTCTCTAAGCTAAAGAGACCCAGCTCTCTCAGTCTTTCCTCATAAGGGAGATGCTCCACTCCCTTAAATTTCCTCCCAGGGTTTTCTTTGGTGGAAAAGGACAGGAAGAAGTAAGACACTTAGGAAGCTGTTGTGACACAGTAGTCCCCAAAACACTTTAGACATGACTGATATGGCTGGGGGATTTTCTTCTGCTTTGCTGACATGGTTGGAAATCTGCAAAAGCAGCATTTTACCTCTCTCAGGGAAACACAGCAGTAGAAAGACACCTCAGGTCGTACCAAGCCTGCAGGTCGCTGTAGGCCCACAGAATCCTCCTGGTTGCCTCTAAAGATTTAGCCAATCACAAGGTGTCAGCACCTCTCTCTTCAGTTGCTAAGTTATTGTTACAAAGCAGCTAAAACATATTAAATACTTTCCTAAAATTGTTTTTCCATGCAGGCAACTGCTTTATCTGGCACAAAGTTGTTATGTGATCATTAATAGGAAGTGAATCTGAGCCAGTTTCTTTTCAAAATGTGTCCTGCCCTATGGGGTGCTTTGAGAACTCCTTCTTTTAATGTGTTTAGTTGTGTGTGTGTAGAGACTGCTTTGGTGTTCTTCACCTCCTGACACTGACACTTTTGCTGTGCATAGCTGAGATTCTTGCATAATTTAATAGAGCCATCTCAGGTGTCTTCCACTGTGTTGAGAGCATTCGAGCTGTGTTCTCCGGATTTTGGCACACAGCTTGTATCACATTACATTTACAGAAGAGTTTACCAGACTTGCTTATTTAGAAAATTTCCTAGAGAACAGGGATTTTTTTTTTTAAACACATGCGTTTGGATGGCTCCCAAAATATTTATGATAGCTGTCTCCAGTCAAATTTTCTATTTCCTTTGTTTTAATCTGACACAAATAATAATATAATCAATATTACTAATTTTTCTGTCTCAAATTCCAACATTGGTGCAAGTGAAATAAATACTAGCAGACATCTTTTTTGTGCTGATGCATTCTAAATGTTTGATGGGTTTTTTTGTGTTACTGTTGCATATTTATAGTATTCCAGCAGACAGGCTTGTGGCTAGCATGAAAGACTGGCTGAACGGAACTGGAACCAGCAAAAAATCTGTTTCAGTCATTGCAAACTGAGGATACTGGAAAATACAGTGTTTCAGTCATTGCAAATTGAAGTTACTGGAAAATATGTAAAAATAGATTCATTTATTAAAAGCATTCTTTTTTCTCACTTTTCCCTATTATAATTTAAAAACCTTCTGAAATTTGTTGTTTAGCGAAACTCTGAAGTGTATCTAAGTACAGTAAATGAATTTTACAAATTATTTTATTGAAGAACATGCATATTCGTGTGTACACATTATTTACCTGGTCTTCCTATTACAGATGCAACCTGTAGTAAAATCCTAGTTGTTTAAAGCAAGGGAGCGCTCTAGAGACTCCAGTTTTCTGACTGATATGGTAGAAATCTGTTGTGTTTGTGTAGGCTGCATGGAGCTTGAATACATTCATATGAATAAAAATGTGAAACCTTTAGGTTTTTCATTCCTTTAGGTTGTTTTCCTGAGGAAACAGGGCCTATGACATTTTGATGTTCATGAGCACTCCGTCTGTGAGTCCCCATTAGCAATTTCTGATTTTTTTCTAGCTGCACTTTAGGTAATTTTAAGATTCTTCTTTCATTGTATTTATAAAAATCTCAAAATCCATCGGGTTTTTTCCCCTTCAACTTGTAAACTTCTGCTGTTTATTAAGTTCTCAGTATTCTTCTGTGAGACCACCTTTATGATTTTCTGGTATATGAGAATTTCTCCTTAGGCTCCACCTATCATAAAGGTACATACATGATGTAGACAGACATCTTCAAGTCTGACCTTTTTATTCTTCTACATACTCAATGAGCTTGCCATGACTGTCTTTGCTGTCCATAAACTATTTTGAATATTCATACAGTTTTGATAAATCACCAAGCTCAATATTGTCCCTTCACCAATATCTCTTGTTCTTCTTGCTCAGTCTTCCAGTTTTCCTTACTGCAAACCACGTTGATATCCCTTCTGCCATTCATACCATCAACTTCTTACTTACAAAGTAGAAACTCAGTAGAGTTGATTGAGTAGAAATACAACAGTTTGTCTCACAACAATTTACTTGTGAGATTGATATTTAAAATCCTATTTTACTTTGAATTATTTCCTGGATGTCTTCCTCATGATCTTGTTTCCACACCATAAGCTGTCCTGTAGTTTTTATGCTCTTTCATCCAATTTCATGCTACTGATATATATGTGTGTGTGTACATATATATATATATCTTGTTCACTCATCAGGCTACAGTCCAATTTGCTGAACTTTGCAGTACATCCATTGATGCTACTGCATCCAACTTTAGATGTCTTCCTGTTAAGAAAAGTTAATTATATTAATTATTAATGCTTTTTCATATTTTAGTGGTGGCAGTCTTCCTATCCATATAATTCAGTAGTTTTTAATACAATTTCTTATTGTATAATCTGTGTCTGACCATCCCGTGGTTTTTTTACTAGAATCTCACACATTAATGATTTATTACTTCTGGTTTGCAGTTAAAACACTTCCAATATTGACATGCAGACATCAAACTTCTCAGAGTTTTGCTGCCACCTCCTGATCCCTAGCACACCTACCGATATCTTATTTAATCTTGTTTATTGGTTTGAATTTGCTTAACTAGGCCAGCTACAACCATCAAATTGCACTGAACCAAAAGCAGACATGTCCTTCATACTTCTTAATATTCATACTATATTTTAATACAGTACTTGGAAAGGAGGAAAACACATACAATTGAAACTAAGAACAAAAAATGAGTGTTTGCAGTATTTCTAAACAAAGCTGTACTTATGAGTTAAATGCTGATGTTAATGTTTCTTATAAAAAAACTTCAGGATTTGTGAAAGAATTAAAAACATAATGAATGTAAAGTTTAGGATGTACCATCCCTGATTAGGCTTCCACTTTATTTTGCTGAACTCCTGGGAAGGTGAACTGTTTGCATCACAAGATAGTTAAAATGCCACTGCTTTCTTTACCTTTCCTGGCAGTTACAGAAAACTGTGATTATTAATGAATTCAGATGTGGCTGCAAGCCAAGATGGTGCTGTTTCCTGAGTGTGATCCTGCATGTGCATTTTAGTCTTCCACTTACAAACTAGGGGGAACTCTGATGCTCAAGAGATCAAAGTCAGAAGTTAAGGAGTGTGATCCACCAGTCACACACAGGTTTTTGAATAGCAGACAGAGGAAGTATGAAGAATAGAATTTGGTTGGATAAACAGCTACCATTTCATTTTAATTTGCTATCTGATTGCTTGATCTCATTTCCCTTCATTTCCCCCCCTAAAACCTGTCTAATCCCCTCTTCCAGCTGGGAGGCAGAGTGCAGAACACCTGTGCAAACCTGAGCTAAGGCAATGAGCACAACCTGCTGCTTCTTTCCCTTTGGGCAGTGGGTGGCTATAGAATGGAAAACAGATCGCCGTTTGGTATTATCTTAAGGTACCATCACATACAGTTGACAGTACTGAGTGTAACCTTTAGAGAATGTGCTGTAACAGAGGCAACTGCTCAGGTACAGACACAACACCAAGATTAACAACAAATGTACAATTATAATCTCACAAAAGCACATCATCTAATAAGGAAGAGGGAGACGTATTTTTTTCACAAACTGGCATATACCCGTGGCATGTTCTGAGTTTAAAACTCCTCTAATAAATTAGTAGTGATATTATGCTAACAGGAAAACAGGGTAACTGATGCTGAGTGCCTCTGGCAAACAGTCTGTTCCCAAGGAAGGAGGTTTGTTTTGGTTAACCTGGCTCTCCCTATTCACAAATGTTGCTATGTATGTGGCTGCAGACTGGGGAATATCCGAACTGGGGAGATGGTAGTCCAGAACAGGCAAAAGTTATCACCCTTGTGGATGTCTCCCTAATGAAACAAAGTTACAGCAGCCATAATGCCTGAGGTGCACTGCGAGCACTCGTGCATTTAGTGAGTAGTAGAGAGGATCTTTCTAGGCTGAAAACCGAGTGCCTGTTACTGATAAGATGCTCATTATCAATCCAGCTGTTATCAGTCATTATTAAGCATACTCACTCTCTATCTGATTGTTAAACCAATGTTTCCTAGGGTTGCCTGACAAAAACTGAGAGCCGTGTACTCTTCCAGATATCAAGAAAGACACCAGAAATTAACATAAATTTTCTTCCAGGACCTAGCAAGATCTACACCTTCCTCTTACACCTAGCAAAGTGTGGTCAAGCCTACTCTTAATATCAAGATTGCACCCAACTATGTTGCACTCAGTCTTTACCAAAAGGCCACAACAGCACAAGCTTTAGAGCTTCCCTATATGTGGTAGATGCCTTAGCATCTGTGCTCATTCATTGGATCTGGACGACTCAAGCACAGGCAAATGCCTTGCAGGCAGTACTGTGATAGTCTTGGATTTACTTCTTCCTAGGTACAAGCAGAGAAGCTTTGAGCTCAGGTTGCAGCAAAGCACACATCCAGGAAGAAGTGGATCACGGGTGTCTTCTGCATAAATCCACTGGCAAACCTGTTCTTTCTTCCCCGGTGAAGCAGTTGTTGCTTCTCAGACTTCCTAGAATTCCTCTGTGCGCAGGCACAAGCTCCTGTCTGTGGAAACTGATTTTGACCCAGCAGGAGTATGAGCCACTCAGGACCTGCAGAAATGCGGACTGTAAGTCTGACCAGAGCTGGTGAATGCCATACTCCTCCTTCCTCTTGTGTCAGCTCTGGAGAGGGCTGAATTAGGAGCTCTACTCTTTCTGCAAATGGAAGATTAGTGCCTTAACATGACTGATAGAAAAGCAAGTGGCTGTAACTCAGAGCTGTCATTTTGTCTGTGAGTGGTGGTCTTTCCAAATCAACATTTTTACCTTCCTAGACTGGATAAGGCAATGTGGTTCTTCAGTTTCTATTTTTGGTTAGCTCATCTAGGGTGATTTGTAAGCAGGCTGGCTATGCTTGCTGCCTGCCAGCACAAGCCAGCCAATCTAGTGCAAAATCTCATTATCAGTCTTTTATTTTCAACTCACTTAAACTCTAGTACTGTTCAGGTCTGCCAGAAGTGCTGTTCTGACTCTGCAGAGGAATGGTCTTTTCTGCCTGGAAAGTACCTTTATCCACATTTTGCTCTTTTTTTTGAGCATGTATGTGCACGTATAAGGGAGGGGTGGGAGAAAGGAGCAGCTCCCCTAAGAGACAAACATCCATTTCTCTCCCTAAGCTGGAAGCCTATTTAAATCTGCTTGCTGGGAATCAACCCTTCAGCTGATTCCCAACACATGCACAAGGTAGGGTGAGCAGCTCTGCCGAGTTTTTAAAGAGCCCAGACAGCTTGTTACACAGGGTTTGACATTTCTGACACAAGACCCAACTTTCAGCTGTTTGTTCCAGGCTACACTGATTCAGACTGGAAAAGTCTGTACTGATTGTCTGCATCATGTGGGTGTTTTTCTTGCCCAGAGAAAATATCAGCTGAAGTGTTTAGTAATTTCTGAAATTAAATGTAGGAAGGGTATATTGGTTTTCAATAGGAAAAAATTAATCAAACATTTTATAGATAAAGTCTGCTTTGAAATTGAGCAAGAGAGGCCTTTGTCAGATGCTTTTCACTGCATCAGAGAAATTCTGCTCTCATTTGGCCAAATTCTAGGGTACTTTAAATCTCAGTTTACTGAGATACTTACTACTGCTGAAGGGTTAAGACTGTCCCAGAGCAAGCTTATGCCTCTCGCAGTTCCAGTCCTGTTGTTTGTGCATCATTCCCACAGTTCCAATAAGGCTCTCCAGCCCCTCTCAGCTCCTAGCCTGGGCACGCACTCTCCCTACAAAGCCACTACACATGCTGCAGCCCAGGATTACACGATGAAGACAGAATTTCCCAGTAATGGTTGTTTCCAGCTGCTACATGCTGAGCTGGAGCCAAGCAATGAAGGGAGAGCAGGGACACTTTCCTGCACTTTCAGTGACCTCCCTGCTGGCATCTAGGCAATGTGAAGGAAGAAGCTCTCTGATTCAGGGGCAGGCAGAGCAAGAGCCAGATCTAAGGCCTTGCTGTGGAGAACCAGGAGGCTGTACTGGAAGTAAGAATATGTGGGATGAAAACTAGGACTTGCAGAGAAGGCAGATATTCAGAATTGGCAAGACAGGAATACTGTTTTGAAGCCACCAAAGGAAATGACAGCTGGCAGAGCAAAGATCCAGAACAAGGATATCAGGGTTGTAAACTAACAGAATGGTAGAAGTGAATGTAGGATGGAAGAAACAAATTCCTGAAGAAATTGGGCCACAAGGAAAGGAAAATGATGGAGAAGTTGGAATGGAGAGGCAAGACATACTGAGAATGCAGTCCCAGGAAAAAGACTGTCACTGGAAACCAGCGGAAGTGGGTAGCACTGGCAAGTGGACAGAGTGAGCAGTCTCAGATGGGAGACAGCCAGGCAAAAGGGTCAGGAGGGAATTCAGATTACCCGGGCAAGGAGATAGGGAGTGTGGGCTCAGATGGGACTTTGAATACGAGGGGTTAGTTTTTAATCAATGTCAGTGAACAAAACAAATAAGGCAACAGTTGCAACAAAACAAAAAGCATGCAAATTTTCTTCTTATTGTCCAAGGCCTGTACGTGTTCCCATTGAGAAGACAAGAGGGAGCCCAGGACACAAACAGCTGCCCAGCCTGAACACAGGAAACACCCTCACACCACTTGCACGCTGGACTGGCTACTGCAGCTCCTCCCAGCAGTGTGAGACCACATAGCAGACCATGCCACGCCACTCAGCCAGCTCTAGCAGGGATGTGGGAGCCCATGGTGAGAAGGTTTGCTGATGGCAGGAGTTCCTGGAAGTGGCATTCTCGCTGGCACAGCAAGTCGATGAAGTCACCTGCTATGTGTGCATCTTTTCCGGGGTGGATCCTCTAGATCTTTTAGTGTGATTTTTACTTGCTCTCCATTTGCCACCACTTGGTGGTCAGGCTCTTGGCTGCATTCTGATGCCAGATATTAGGTGGAGAGGTTTTGGCTGTCTCAGGTAACAATATGACTTTTAGTGATTTTAATCTACCAATAATAATAATCATGGTGAGATAAAAATGGTGAAATCTGCTGCAGATGAAATGTATCACGGGCCACAGCACTCACCAAATGAGTAGCAGATAATGATTATTATACTTAGTTTTGCCTTCTTGGGTAGACTCTTGTGCTTATTTTGAAAATAGTTTCTGATCTTCCTCCTCTGAACAATGCATATGGCCATGACTGTGAATGCTCAAGCTTGGCTGATCCTCTTACTCTGGATTGTGTTTAACAAAAACTCCAGCTGTCTCCAGGTTTTCTATGTGCAGAAGGTTGTTAACCCACACAGCCTTTTGCATACCTGATGCTGGTCTTCATTTCTCTCTGCAGCGACTTGTCACCATTTGGGTTGAGCCAGTCATTTAAGATCAGCCAAGTACCACCAGCATTTAAGAATGTCTCGTATGTGATGTTTTAAAAACCATTATCAAATATGTTCAGTAAGGCTGTTGCTAGCACAGAGTGTTGTGGGAATCACTCTTCTGGAGATCCAGGGGTGGGTTTGTGGCCCACGGCACCGTAAAAACTTTTACCACAGAGTAACACCTCAGTTGCCATTGACACTCCTTGGGGAAGGATGGCTGACAGCTTGATGAGTGGACTAGGATGTCAGATGGTGCCAGGGGTTACTTTGAGCTGAAGTCAGCTACACTTTTTCTCTTGACTGTCCCCTTTAACGTGCTCAGCAAATGTGATTGTGTTGATATTTTGTTCTGCCAGGAAATCTCACAAAATGTCACTCATGAGACCTTACCAGGGCATGCCAGGGACGCTGCCTGCCCTGACAGGAGAGCTGGCTCCAGGCACGGGTGGTTGGAGCTTGGAAGAGTGCTGGGCAGTACTGTTGAAGTGGCACCTTTGTCTTCTATAGCTTTTTGCCATATTGTGGGAATCCAGCCCTGCAGCATCAGATGGGTGTGGAGATGGTCAGACAGTGCTAACATTTGTTTTCCAGTTTCTGTAGCAATTACAGCATTACATTGTCAAAACTGCATATCAAACTAGATTATAAGTATCTGCTCATTTCAGTTTGTGATTCTTAAGCTGGTAGCGCCTAGTGCTACATATCACCTTGTATGTTCAAAGCATAGTTCCTGTATATCTAAGCTACAGCTATCCAGGTGTGTCTGCAAATCAAATCCTGGGTTATCGAGTCAGCACCCAAAATGAGGGATATGACATTAAAAACTAACGCAATAAGAACAGCTCTGCAGGAACTCTCTAGAAGAAGCAGAGCAGACTCCAGTCCTCCAGGGACAGTGTTCTGCTATCTTAATTGTAAAGCAATCCTGTTTCTTCATGCAGTCGCCTGTGTCATTTTCCAGTTTCAGCCACAATGGGAACAAGGGTCTGGCAGACATCAGATGCTTTTGGTTCAAAAGCTGATTCATACCCTCAGCGGGACTGAAAAATGAATATGCAATGTTGTAAGTAAAAACTATGCTAAAAGTTAAAATTACAAAACTAGCTTTGACAAGTTTCAGTGATTGTGCAACATTAATATTGTTTGAATGTATTTTTTTCTGAACGCAGATATGTTCATGTGTTCTACCTGTTTGTCAGCTCACGTTCTTTCTCATCTCAGAGGTGTTGAGAAAAAAATACAGGAGATAGGAAAACCAGGAAAGTTAATTTGGACTAGTCCACACAGGCAACTAAAACATGCTGGCATTACCACTTCACTTCCATTTGGAATAGGAAAGAACAACAGAATGTGTTAAAAGACATTTTTGCAAAGAAACTCCTGGAAACAGCTATGTTGGGATAAGCATAAGACAACATGGGCGCTGTTTTATAAGAAAGGTTATAGTCCCTCTATATAAGGCTTCTGCACCAGTAAAATATTATTTGGTTTTATAAAAACAGATTGAAAGGTAGACTTAAGTTGATTGGACTTTTCTTCAGCTTGGTAGTTCACATGCAATTCTGGAAATGCCAGATCTGATCTTGCAGCAAACAATGTGGTGGTTTCTATCACTGAGACCAGAGAGAGGTGGAGCTGCCTGGTTCCGGGTTATTTATGCTGTACACGTGACAGCACTTTGCACGCAGTAAGTGTCACTGTGTGCAGAAGGCCTTCTGTATATTCTGCTTAAGTTACCGTCTTGGAGAGCTCCTGCTTTTTGCACTGATTGAGTGGGAGCTCAGAACCACTGTCCTCTCTGGGGCACTTGCCAGACACAGCGTCAAAACTGGAGTTACGATGTAGACAAGTAAAATGCAAGAACACGGGGGAAAACTTGTGGACCAAGGCTGCTGTTTACTAAACCTGTTTGTCTTTGTAGACACCAACAAAGGCTCATGAAAGAAACTCTTCTATAAAAACAAAACCTGCTTGTGTGTTTTTCCTTTCAGAATGAGGTTGGCAGTGTCTCTTTAATGTGCAGCACTGTGAACTTAAAAGAAATCTCATTATCAGCCTTCCTAGCCTTAAGCGCTTCATCAAGTATTCCGTGATTGCTGGCTTGCAGATGCTGCAGTTAAGGTGCCGGGTGGTGGGGTTTTGTTTGTGTTCCCTTAGGCCCTTTTCTTGTTTTTGTATATGGCTATAAATAACTTACCCCTGAGAAAAGACATGAAAGTAATCATATAGACATTAATTAGATGCCATATGATTTTTTTTTTCATATTCTGAAGTCACAAAGCATAACTTTTAATTACCCGTTTTTTGTTTTGGGAATAGTAATTTCTTCTTCAGACATATATCAACATGATCAGAAATATGCATAATTTCTTCTCCAGAATTCTTTATTTCCCCCAGGCAACCTTTAATAAATAAGGAAACGTTTATGCCTGAATCAAAGAGTTATGTACCCCTGAGTAAAAGTTCCAGTTCCTCTGTTGTGGGTCTCAGCACTGTACGTCTATTGTGTATTGTTCACAGAGATCCTCAAGCTGGAGATAAAAAACTTAGAGCATAGTTCTTTTCAGTTCATTTTAAAACTTCTAAATTAAAGACAGAAAACTTAATTCCGATGTAGTTATATCCAACTGAGTAGGTAAGTAACTTTTTTTTAAAAAAAAACCTTACCCCAAAATAGTTGGTACAACAAAACCATATCACTTAATTTAAACTACATCAAGATTATATTCATGCTCCTGTTGTATATTCAGGAGAAGACTCCTTTTTGAAAACATTTTTGCAAAATCCAAGCACGTGACTTTGGACTGACAATCAGTGTGGTATTTTGGGTAGGCAGCTTTCGTCAAAGTAGAAACTAGTAATGATCCATTGGTGTCAGAAACAGCTACAAATTGCTGAGACATGAAGTTTTCAGACAGAGGATCCATTGCAACCAGGATTCATTCACTGGTTGCTTTCCTTCAGATTTCAAAGCTGCCTTTTGCAGTTACACTCCCATCACCATGTAGAAAATGATTGCAGAGTGCAGGAGTGTGCATAATGGCTGCACTCCACAGCAGCAGAGCCTCCCCTGTGTTGAAGCCTTTGAAATGGCTGAGTGGAGGAGGAGGATTTTGCAGAGACTACTGAAGGTATCTTAATGCCTTTGATATCGTTTGATGTGCTTGAGTTAACCCAGTTCAGTTTCTCACTGCATGCAAAATATTATATGATTTTCTACTGTGGAGTTTCTTTCCTTTTTTTGTTTAGTTTCTAAAGAATCAAAGCTTAGATGTCTTCCCAATAATCTTGGATTTGTTAGCAAGTTTCAGTCAGAGCTGACATAGGTCTCAAGGATAAATCTGAATTTACTCAACGGTAAGTTCAATTTTGTGAAAGCAGGCAGCTGATACAGGAAAGAAATCAAAACTGGTGACCCCACACCAAAAGGCTGCAAGAGCCCAGCTATTATTGGATGTTGGGGAATGTGTTCAGAGCACCAACATCTGTCAGACCCAAACCATCGTAAAAGCTTCTATCAGAACTTTGCATGTATGGAAAATGGGGGAATCACAGTACAGATCCTTGGTGTAGAGGGTGTTGTACTATGGCCATTTCTTTGTCCAGTATGAAGGCAGAGACGGACCATTAAAGATGACATATGTGCCCTCCTTTCCTTTCTGTCCTGTGCTGTCCCAGTGTTCCCCAAGCTGCACCCTCAGAATTTCATTCCTGCCTCCCAACTTACCCACCAGATGTTTATGGGATATGATTTGAATTTCATGTATTTGCCATCCAAACCAGCAATTCAACTCCCCTATGCCTGCTCTCCTGAACATGTACTGTAGAAAAGCTATCCTGTGGTCATCTGCTGTTTGCCCTTTTAATTTGATTGCAGGTGTTCCTGCACTTACCTAAGGCTGGCTGTGTCTCATACTTGCTCTCATTTGCTTTCCCAGCCCGTATTCTCATCAGGAACACATTTGTCTGAATTAGTGGCACACCCATCCTATGACCATAAATTGCCATTCTCACTAATTTAATTCTTACTTTAAATTAAAAGTTCTTTGTTTCTCATAAATATTCAAAACCTGCTTGCTTTTCTAAGCTTTACATCTTTATAGAAATATAACTCTGGATTGTGGCAAGTGGCTTTTGGGGTCCTTAGTTGGGGTTTGGATGGCATAAAACCTGAAAGAAGAATATTTATAGCAATATTTTGCTGTTAGAAATTGCTAGCATTAGAAATTCCAGACTGCTGAAGATTATGGATTAATCTGAAGAAAGAGCCGCATCCTGGCAGGGTAGGGCTGGTGAGCACCATACAAATTACTCAGTTTTAAGCTGCTTTAGTTATCAGAGAATAAACTGCTGGGCTTAGAGAGAGAACTGGTAGTCACTCACCGCGCAGGATATTCACTGTATTTCTCCTTAGATTCTAATTTTGCAAATGATGTGAGAACAGATCTAGAATGCTGGAAAAGTATTGACCAATACATGGAAGATCATGGAAGTGCTGACTGCCCTGGTCACATGTGTCTTTCTTTGGGAAAGACCAACATTTAAAGGCACCTCAGTGAGTATTTGAATTTTCAAGGCATTGAACAGCAACACCTCCCACCTGTGAAGAAAGAGCAAGAATTCCAGTAGTGACTGTTTTCAGGTACAGAATCATATTTTTATGGAAGATAAGGGCCAATCACCAATTTCCCAATTCCCCCCTTTTTTATATGACTATGCCTTGAAAGTCCAACCTCCCCATGGCTGAAAATGAGCTTCAACTATACTTTCTGCTACTCTCAAAACCGTGTAATTCTGGATGGGCTCTTAGTGACCACCTACATTTTCCTCATCAGCAAACAAAACTGCCATTATCTTGTGGCATATGTGTTGGTCATTGACTGTGGCTATAGCAGCTGCAGACCCTCTGATCCCTTTCTCCAAGCCTAGGTCTCTTTTGCTCCACTCCTGTCTTGCACCAGTTCTGCTATATCACTACCTCTGGCTTCTCATCTCAACCTTCCTCCCTTGTCCCATGGTCTCTGTCCAGGCAGCACTTCTCTTCTCTTCTCTTCTCTTCTCTTCTCTTCTCTTCTCTTCTCTTCTCTTCTCTTCTCTTCTCTTCTCTTCTCTTCTCTTCTCTTCTCTTCTCTTCTGTCACCCAAGCTGAAGAAAAACACTATGGTCAGCCCCAGACTAGCACAGAATCACCAAAGGCAGGATCTTTGAAACACTAAGCTGTGAAGCTCTATCAAGATCAAACTGATCTTGATCAGGCCCATAATTTAGTCAGGCTGAGGTGGATTTCCAGAGTGGCTAAAGCACTCTTCCTGCCAAATTTCATGTTTTTCCTCCAAAGTATGGGGCCTTGGGACTGTCTAAAGAGGAGGCTGCCATTCTTTTTAATGTGAGGGAAACAGCACAATTTTTCTTATTCGTGTTAGCCAACAGTTTAGCCAAAACCATTTTGGCTAAAATTGTTATACACACTCAGTCTGAGGCAATTCTGGATACACACACACAGACACACAGACACACATAACACGTATCCAGCCTTAGGCCGACACCTGCCATAGAAAATGTGAGTCCTGGTGGCTCAAGTCTGACAATGGCATCAGCAATGGAAAATGTGGTCTAATAGTGGGAATTGTCAGGCAACATTTAACAGGTGAGTTTTCCCAACACCACCCTAAATTATCCCTCCACTGAAAAGCTTTTAAAAAATTCAATAAACTTATTTGTCCTTTGCAGTAATTTTCCTTTGGCATGCACTCATTCATGTAAAATAACGATTTGCGGAAACAGAGGAAGTTAAAATCCCACCCATCCTTTTCTCTCCTGGTTTATTTATTTTCCATGTGAGATTAATGAGTTTCCTGTAACAGGGTGAGATCTGCTCACACATTGTGCAGATAAGTTAATATTTATTTCCTTTTCCAAAGGCGAGCAGACACCTTCATGTTCCCTGTTTTTTAAAAGCAGAGGTCAGTGTACAGTATGTCAAACGACACTAAAATAAACCATCCTAAATTATAAAAGGCCAGTTTTAGATTGCCTACTGCTGTTAAGCAGACTGGTAAATCTGGCTGTACTGCTGGATGCTGACAGAGAAGATTAATTTAACTGGTTGAACTTATTTTACCAGTAGATACTTTGGAAAGAACACATCTGCTTCTTTAAAAGACTTTAGTTTAGTGCCTGTCTTGTGTCAGGCTCAACTGCTGCATGCAGTGAAGCTCACGGAGGCCGGTTTCCTACGGATTTCTCTCCCACGTCCCGCTTACCCTCCCAGTTCCTTCCTGCATCCCAGTGCCATCACTCCTTCCTGCAGCATCCCCAGGTGCCTGGGGGTCCCCAGCAGAGCGGAGGCACCAGCTGCTCCTGCCCCGGTGCAGCTGCGGTGGCCAGAGCCCCCTCTCCAGCGGGTGCCATTGCCTTTGCTCTGCCCGCCGGGAAGGCCGGGCATTCATCTCCTGGATACAGCTGCCAGGTTTCACTTTTGGACTTGGTCTGTCACATGCCTGTAAGTGGACAAATGGCGGGTGGCAGGAGAAAGGCTGGGGAGGAGGTGTGACAGGTAGATGGTGTGAACATACACACTATATTTCCTAGGGAAACCAGGTTAAGAAGGAGCTTCCTATTGCCAGGGCATTATGTATAAGAATTATATATGAGAAATGTTGTGTGTGACTTGGTTCAAGAGCCAATGGATACTTAACCTGCCCTTCTTCCAGGGGCAGCCTCGGTGCATCACTCACAGTTCCTTCCCCTCTCTCTGGTCAAGTCCCCCTTAACAACCCAGGGGACAAAAATCTTTTTTTTTATTCATGTATGATTTAAAATTTTCTGTTTTAAAAGGTAAAGTGGACAACTAATATGAGAAAGTTACAGCTGTCTCAGGCCCCTGAGTTTCTAACTGCCTGCTGCTGGAAGTGTGAATCGGGGCAGTGCAGCGGCAGTCGGTGGAGGTGTGCCAGTGTAAACGAGGGGAAACTATTCCAGCCATGTGTGCAAACTCCACTAGAGATTTACTCACCTTCCGAAACCAAAGAGCTGAAAGTTCATTCCTGTTTCACTTATCTGCCAAGGCTGAAGTTCAGTAATTCTTACTTTTACCATAACAAATAATGAAACAGCTATAACAGAGCAGGGAAGGCTTTGATTAGGCATTTTATAGCAAGTACAAGAAAAACTTTGAATCTTGTGCTCAGGAACTGGCAGCTACAAGAAGCAGGAAAGGCTTGGTTCAAACATGTCTGTACTTAAAAAAAAAAAAAAAAGAAAAGAAAAAAGAAAAAGAAACCTGGAGAGTTTCTTTCATAACTTTACAGACAGTACAATAACCCTGGCACTTCAATAAGGGAGCTGTCACAGATACAGTTCTCATTGTCTGTGCTCCCAGTGCCACAGATAAAGAATAAATGAGCCTCTGACTCACAGCACCAGAGCAACATGTCCCTTATTTGACACCCCAGTCTCAGCTACAATGAATTTTTCAAGACACATACTAAATGCAGCTGAGAATTTCAGAGCAAATAACAGGCAGGCAGTGTTACTATTACATTACCTGTACACCTCATACTTCAGAAGCCTGTGTTTGAAAAGCAGACCTGCTGTTCTGAGCAGTAGGAGTAGTGAATGTTGAATTATATAGCCTCAGAGAGAGCATCCTGCGCGTTCAAAGGGTTGCCTGGATCTCAGCCCTTCCACTCCATTAGAGGCAGTGGGAATTTTGGAGCTGGTACTTTGCACCTCTCTGAAAAGGGGCCTCTTCTCTCAGAAACAACGGGCAGGAGGAAATCAGAACAGGAGGACAATTCATTTCCCACTTGCCATTTTTAAATGAAAATAAAGCATAGGCGATTGCAGAAGTTCAAGGAGAGGGTTTTAAAGTCTTTCAGAAGTGCCCTGAGGCTTGCAGGAAGGATAAGGTCTGACAGGGCTTATAATTTTATGAAGTCAGAAAGGGACTAAAAAAGTTAAAAGCCCATCATGCTCTTCTTTTCTCTTTTCCATACTCATCAGTAGCACATAATTGAGAACTAATGCAGTGGCTCAAGAATGCTGCTGCTGCAAAGGTTCAGGTTGGGAGATAATTTCTCTTTGAGAAATTAAGTATGTTTCTTACAAGAAATATGCCATCCAAATTCTGGAGATGAAACCTCCTTTTGTAGCCTACTAACTTCATCAGAACCATTGATTTAATTTTTTGTGGCTGAGAAGGGAATTAAAGTGGTCTCTTATTTCCAGAGCAAGACCCCTAACCTCTAAGCTATTATGCAGACAGTAGAAGGTACTCCCTGGTGGTTTTTAAATGCAAGTGGCCATGGCTGATCCTATTTTAGATGGGAAGGAGACATGGAGCTGCTCAGTTCAGCAAGGTGACTGCATCTCCAGACGAATATGGTAATAGAAGTTTGTATCCTAACAATGCTCAGTGCCCATAAACTCAGGCCCATAAACAGCTTTTTGTGATTGTTCTTTTGGGCTGAGGCACCACAAATCCTCCCAGGGTTTTCTTCAGGCATGTAAAGGTCTTTCTTGGACCTCTACCACTGAAGTTGTCCTGGCTTCCAGATAGTGAGTCCAAGAGTCCTCTCAGCCACCACAAACAAAACTGAGTAGTTCCAGCCTCAACCGTAACAAGGCCTCTCTCTGCAACTTTCCTGCGTTGTCCTCTACTGCATTCCAAAGCTCAAAGCTGGATGCCAGGTCTGGGATGACCACCTGATGATAGTGGTGAAGTGTTGCAGTTGTTATCCCGCAACGTCCCGTCCAGTCGAGGAGGCACAGAGACAAACACACACCCCGTCTCTGGGCCAATGAGCACTGACACCAATATGAGGATGCTGCAAATGGCGTTTAATGCTGTGCAACACAGTACTATATGGTGTGGGTTCACTACGTCACTTCCACCTGCTTACATCACAGGCTAAGTGCTATTGGCTACTAGCAGAGAGAGAGAGGGGGGTGTCTTACCTTTCCGTACAGCCCGATATCTTCCGGCCGCCAGACCCTATCTTACTACAGTGAAGGTAGCAGCTCTTACCACGTGTCCCACCATCAGACTTAAGAGACTTATCCAAAACAGATGTAAACCTTCATTCTCCCTGAAACAGTCTCTGGGAAGAAGGTCCCAGAGTGGCTTTTTTCTCAGAAAGGACAAACCTGGAAGTACCTTATGGGAATGAGAAGTAATTGTGAAGATGCTAGCTCCATCTCTACATGGGATTCCTGTCATCAAAAGCTTCCCTGGGTCCTCTGAATGCTGGAAGTTGGTCCCTTACGCCTTGTGTCCTTGATCTTTACAAACAAGCAGGAAAAGGAATTTTCAAATGAGAATTTGTGAGGTTTCTCACCCTTTCCAGATCTGTTGCAAGTATACCAAGTTTCCTGCAAGCAAGGTTTTATCTCATGGTCAGTAGGCAAAAGTATCCATAAGGGTATATGATCCTATTATTATGGTGTGGACACTGGCAGGTTTATAGCTGTAAAACATTGGCAAGCAAGAGCTAACGGAGGACTTCAGTGTTAAATATTAAATTGATTTTGCATTTCCTGTGTCCTCAGGTTCCCCTAGATATGTTCTATACTTACCATCGCAGATTCATCCCATAAGAACAGAAATGCAAAAATAAAGTTAAGGTGGAAACTATGCAAGTGGGAAGAACATTATCATTGCACAGAAGAGACCATGAAAAAATGAAAAAACTCCTCTTATTTTCAACAGTTGCTTCTTCAAAGATGCTGCTGTAGAAGTAAAACACTTTTATCAGAAATTTGGTAATTGCCAATATTCCTTGAAGGTCTTTTTCACTAACTTCAAAGTTAAGAAGTAAATTAAAGACTCATACTTGTCATGAGCTGACATTTGTCATGAGCTCATTTGTCATGAACAGGCTGGAGCTCCATCAAAAGTTGTTCCAGCATGGCTGCACACTGAGCTGCAAGAGCCTTCATAATCAGCCAGGAAGTCCTGGCAGGTCGCTGAAGCCTGTTTCTGGTGAGTGTTCAGCCCCTTGCCCCACTGCTGCCCTGGTGAGGTGCAGGGCATGACACCATACCTGCAGCTGGAGAACACGTCCCCCTTTTTCTATCTACCTTTGTCATTTCCCTAGTGGTTGCAATCATCACCAAAACATTCTTCATCAGAAGTTGCCCACATCCTCAAAACACCAAACTTCTCATTTGTAAAAAAGGAAATGAAATACCAGTGGGATTTACCTTTTTTTTAAAAAAAAAAAAAAAAAGAAAAAAGAAAACAAGGGCTTACACAAATCAGGAGCTAAATGGGACTTAGCTAACACATGGTCCTTACACGGGTTCCTGTACTGCAGCATGTTTTGCTCCTGGTGCAATGTACAGTTGCAGGATCTACACACCACTGAACAAAATGTGCTGGGCAGCTTTTGCCAGCAGGGAGCCTGCTTCACATGCTTAGAAACAGAAAGAAATATTTGCCTTTCCTAGCTACTCTAATAGTTTTTCCTGACTTAGGGAACGAAGAGAAAATAAGTTCTGCAAATGTAACCAGCAAATACTGACCACTTCCTCTTTGAATTCCCATTCCATTTTGCCCAAGTGCTGCTTTGCTTTTCTCACGGCTGCTTCTGGTTGCACCTTAATCAGAAGGCAAATATCAGACCAGAAACTGTCCACCTTAAGGTACACACATCCATACCTAAAGTGCTTCAGATTTATACTGTGATGGGACACAGTGAGATCTGACACCACAAAAGATGAGGTCTTGTGACATGGGATGCATTTGGTCCCATGTCAGTGAAGTTTTGTGCTACAACACAGAAGGAGGTACATGGACCACCCAGGTGGCCTGAGCGTGAGCCCCGAAGCAAGC
>NW_010318254.1:20181-21642 GCF_000700745.2 Antrostomus carolinensis
TGCTGAGCAGTTTGCTCTGTTCCCTGATACACCGCACTGCTGATCAACACCTCAGAAGATCCACTCAGTTTTGCAAGAGAGATGCAGCAGAGGTGGAAGTTTGGCTTAGCTGCAGAAGTCTGTAAAAGGAGAGCTTCACGCGCATGGGATACAACTGGACAGGTCTGTGACAACAGGACGAGGATGTAGCACTGCTTGTCAGTGACCTTGGGAAGAAAATTTGTGTGTACGTACTACTGTGTGTACTACTGTGGAAAACATGAAATAGGAAGGAACAGCTCTCTGGCAAGTGAATTATAACTTCCAATGTATGTCTCTGCCAAGGACAGCAGTGTTCAGTTTTACACGAGTGGCAATTGTTCCAAGCAAGCCATGGTACTGAGGAATCGAGGCTGGCATCAGAGTGTCTTGGAAGACCCCTTCCCCCTAGAGCTGAGCCACCTATAGGAAGAAAGCCTGGACCTACAAGAAGGCTAATGTGCAAACCCTTAGTAGGCTTTGAGAGCAACCACATGGAAGTGGCTGAACTCACTAGCCCGGTAGCCAGAGGCTGTGCCGAGGACAGATGCAGTGAGTCTGGCATATTCTGGGCATGTTGAACTTGAAGGCGAGTCCAAATTGACTGGGTCTGTGCACTGGCCATTTATTTGCCCATTATTTTCTTTCCTCTGGTGGGATCCCCCAATGGGAAACCTGCAATGTAGGCTCTACTAATAGAATATTTCTTAGGCTGATTAGTATTGTGTCTACCTCCCGATGATCTGCCCCTGGCAGCTGTAGGTTGTGCTCTTGCAGCTGTTCTCACAGCCGCTGCCACCTGGCTTCCTGCACCAGGGGAGGAAGTGGGAGATGCTGCTGGTTGGTTGGACCAGCTCTGCTGACAGCTCATTCTCTCTCCTGTCCACCCAGACTACTTCACTGCATCCCCTGACTGGGTGTGGATAAGGGTTTGAGGGGTGCCACACAGCTCCTTGAGAAAGCCAGAGAATGTGTCACTGATGATGACACTAAGTTAGACAAGTTGTTCTTTTTATTTGTTCAGTGGGAGAGATAAATTTATCTATGGATAGAACTGGAAAAGACAAAACATAACAGGTAGGAAAAACTCAAATGCAAAAAATGCTGGACCTGTGGAAAAAGACCATCCTTTGAGCAGTACACCCAAGATCACGGAATCACAGGATTGCCTAGATTGGCAAAGACCTTTAAGATCATCGACTCCAAACACTAACCCCACACTGACAAGCCAAAGATACTGCAGTCAGGCTCTCTGCAGATTTAAAACTTGATTTGAATCCCGCTTCTTCACTGTCATCAATCAGCTGGCAGAATGAAGCAGCAAGTGTCTGAAGCAAGGACAGACTGTCAAAGGATATTAGGCTCTTGCACATGCAGGTAGGCATCCTTTGGGACTTTTAAAAGTTCCCACAAAACAGAGACCAATTTCATAGACCTGCTGAA
>NW_010318254.1:21657-22442 GCF_000700745.2 Antrostomus carolinensis
GCTGAACACCTTTAGGATTACAGCCATGAGTGATCCTAAAGGCACATGCAGTACTACAGGAACTGAGTTGTAAAAGATAAACATTTAAAATGTGTTTGTGAAACAGCAAGGGAAGTGTCAAATCAGAAGGGCCAGAGGAATGCAGACAGCAAAGGCAGCTATTGCTGCTGCTTTGCCAGGGGGGAACAGTTTGCACAGATTGCTGCTCTGCCCCCCTGTTTGTCCCAAAGTCACCATTTGCTTATTATAAACACTGTTAAATTAAATGTGTAGTAATTCCGGAGAGCAGCAGAACCTGCAGCTTGAGAGGTTCCTGAATTCCTGAACTCCTCCACGAGTTCATTTGCAGGCTTTGCCAGTCAGCTAATGACAGTTCTGCCACAATAATAATTCTCCCATTTCTTAAGAGGTAGTCACTGGCAAGTTACATCTATAAGCCATCTTCTGTGTGTTTTAACATGATAAATGGGAGTAGTGATTTTTACTTTTCAGTGTTCAGTTTGAATGAGTTAAGCATCGCAATTATGAATATACAAAAAAATCTATTTTATTGCCCCAAAGCCTGAATCCTTCACAATTATGAATATACAAAAAAATCTATTCTATTTTATTGCCCCAAAGCCTGAATCCTTCTTGTTTCTCCTGTGTGGTGGGTTAATTGCGTGGATTTTTGAAGGCTGCGTGTGCTGAATCACTCTGGAGGTGCCAGACCTGCCCATCGACTCTAGAGGGAAGCAAAGCCAAGCCGGCTCCTGAGTGAGCCCTCGCTTAGACCCCTGTACCCA